>NC_084738.1:49608389-49908389 GCF_033978785.1 Entelurus aequoreus | reverse complement strand
AAGATTACAGTTGTACAAAATGCGGCTGCTAGACTTTTGACAAAAACAAGAAAGTGTGATCATATTACGCCTATACTGGCTCACTTGCACTGGCTTCCTGTGCACTTAAGATGCGACTTTAAGGTTTTACTACTTACGTATAAAATACTACACGGTCAAGCTTCTGCCTATCTTGCCGATTGTATTGTACCATATGTCCCGACAAGAAATCTGCGTTCAAAGAACTCCGGCTTATTAGTGATTCCCAGAGCCCAAAAAAAGTCTGCGGGCTATAGAGCGTTTTCTATTCGGGCTCCAATACTATGGAATGCCCTCCCGGTAAAAGTTAGAGATGCTACCTCAGTAGAAGCATTTAAGTCCCATCTTAAAACTCATTTGTATACTCTAGCCTTTAAATAGACTCCTTTTTTAGACCAGTTGATCTGCCGTTTCTTTTCTTTTCTTTTCTCCTCTGCTTCCCTCTCCCTTATGGAGGGGGAGTTGCACAGGTCCGGTGGCCACGGATGAAGAGCTGGTTGTCCAGAGTCGGGACCCGGGGTGGACCGCTAGCCTGTGCATCGGTTGGGGACATCTCTACGCTGCTGACCCGTCTCCGCTCGGGATAGTTCCTGCTGGCCCCACTATGGACTGGACTTTCGCTGATGTGTTGGATCCACTGTGGACTGGACTTTCACAATATTATGTCAGACCCACTCGACATCCATTGCTTTCGGTCTCCCCAAGAGGGGGGGGGTTACCCATATATGCGGTCCTCTCCAAGGTTTCTCATAGTCATTCACATTGACGTCCCACTGGGGTGAGTTTTCCTTGCCCGTATGTGGGCTCTGTACCGAGGATGTCGTTGTGGCTTGTACAGCCCTTTGAGACACTTGTGATTTAGGGCTATATAAATAAACATTGATTGATTGATTGATACTCGAAACAGGCACCAAATTAGCATGACTACAAGATACAAATTACAAAAAATAACATTACATTACCCAGAAGGCTTAGCCCTTCAGATGGAAATTAATGTACAAACGTTTGTAGGTCTGAGCTACAAAGGAGGACAACAATTAAGATGTTTAAGCAATAAAGACTTGATATATTGTAAAATGTTACCATTCTTGCCTTGTCTACACAAGAAATAATTTGATTAGGTAGTTAATGTGTGCGTTTGAGTGCCTTTATACTGATTGGCCAAAATGTGCAGGGAAGTTGCAGGCATTGGACAAATTTGCGAGGCTGTGCATAATTTGCGGGAAATGTTAGAATTTTTGTGAACAGATGCAATTGTGACATGGCAAATTTCTTGTAGGAGACAGAATGAAGGTTTTGGGTAGCAATGTGTGTAGGAGTGTCTGCAGGGTTGAAGGGAGGTGTTGTTCATTTGGGCATTGGCATGGGTGTGTCGTATGTACAAAGGAAGTATTTAACGGACTAGCATGTACCTGAGGAAGGAGGAAATAAAGAACAGGATTTAGAAGAGAGGAAGGAATGAATTATGCATTGCCTTACTTTTGTTGACCGCTATAATTCACGCTTAAATTTATATGCTGTGCACACGCCACATTATCCATACTGCCCTATGTAATACATAACGAGTGTTCTAATAAATACACAAAACGCAGTCCGGATTTCGGCGTCTTTGCAAGTCATACAAGCTCCAATAATTAATTTCCACCTCTCAGCTACCAGAAGGAAAGGTTGGTCGCAACATTCCTGGAGTGAATGAATATTGAATAGAACCTTAAGTCACACTATTTTGGGGAGAAATACTCTTCTAAACTTGAGCAACACTGAGTAAGACCCTCTATCATCATGTACCTTGGGGATTCTTAACCTTTTTGACCTCAGGGACCAATTTATCCACTTTATCAAAGTTGTTAAATATCAAATATGAAAACTGAATTACTAATCTTAGTCTTGATCTTAACTGTATTCAACAATTACATTTAACCTACCTACAGTTTAAAACCTTCTCAAATGATATGAAACCATGTATTATTCACAAAGATTATTACTTATTTAACACATAAACCTTAGGCTTAGGTCAGGCTGATTAGCAAAATAAGTACTTACCATATATACTGCATAAGAAGGGACTCGTAAATAACTGACAACATTTAAATTGACGTACTATGTTGTGCTAAAATAAATAAACTACTGTACTTTTTGGGCTATAGAGCGCACCGGTATTTAAGCTGCATCCACCAAATTATAGAAGAAATAAATATTTTTACATATATTAGTGGCACCTAACTATATATTGCAGATATATACCGGTACGAAAGATTTTGTAAATATTTATTTACATGACTCATTTGTTTCCAAACGATGCCTGCAACACGGGCAGTAAAATGGCTGATCAAACAAAACCTAAGTCATCGTCATGGAACCACTAGCTGCGGAAGCTAGTTCTCTAATCAGCTAAACAGACTCAATAACTCCATGGTGACGTTTTGGTAAACTTGCAAAACTGAAACAATACAAAAAGAATGCCATTGTAAGTTAATAATACTAACAAAGACACTTGTAAACGTGTTAGCATATACTCGGTAATGCTAAGAATGCTAGCTTGATTACATTACGATAGCACGTACTAATATGCATGAAAACACACCCAAAAACAACACTAAGGAGGGATGGTTTATTAATTATGAATTATTTTAGTTATATTGTAAAACTTACGAATAGTACATGAATGGGGATATACTTCCGGTTCAAGGCACAAAACAGGAAGTAGATTTTAAACCCACAGCACCTGCAGTGAGCAAACTTGTCCAAAAGATGGTGCCATAGCAAACCAATAAAACACCTTTTAAGTGTCTCTGTTGAAAACTCTTTGTTGAGTACAAAACATTATGGTCGTTAATGAAGAAAAATCCATGAATTAGCCGCACCGTTTTATAAACCTCAGGGTATAAAGCGTAGAAAAAAAGTTGCAACTTATAGTTTGAAAAATACGGTAAATTAATAATGAATATATTTCTTTACTGTCAAAAATTATTTAAGTGCAAATAAAAATACAGCTTCACCATTTCAGCTCTTAAAAAACTTCCCTCTGACTTTAGCTCCAGACTTCTTCTGTTTGTTTGAGACTGTCAATACTGCAAAACAAGTGGTGGAAAAGATATTAACAACTAAGTACCGCTGCGGTACTTAGTTGCTACCCATACGGACCACAGCTGTCATTGTGGTTTTTGGAAGTCTTTTGTTTATTAAATGCAAGTTGGACCTATGTGTTACCACTTGGACGTTGTAAAGTTAACTAGCTAAAAGACGGAGGTACAATTTTAACTGCGGCTTCTTCTGCCAAAACAAAACAAGTCACATTATTGGATAATTCCTGCAAAGAGAATTATTTCAGCTGGCATTTATTTAACTGAAACTAATGCAATGAGTTACTTACACATCCTACCACTTATTAAAAAAAAATCACAAATATGCATGAAAACACTACTATCAGACATATGACGGTTTAGTAAGTATGAATTGTTTTAGTTATAATGTAAAACTTACAAACGTTTAGAGTGATGAATGAAGAAACCATATGAGTAGAAAAGCTAATTACGACGAGTAAGACGGAACCGCACTTATACTTCTGGTTTAAGGCATGAAACAGAAGGAACTACTGTAGACTTTCAACCTGCAGCACCTGCAGTGAGGGTACTCATCCAAAAGATGGCACTATAGCCCAGACAATAACACACCTTTTGAGTCTCTGTGTCGGTGTTACTAATATGTAAGTTCGTTGAATACAAAACATTACGACTGTTGGCAATTTTTTTTTTTTAGCTGCACCTTTGTATAACTAGCAGGGTTCAAAGCTTGGGAAAAAAAAGTGGCGGCCTGTAGTCTGGAAAATACGGTTATTTGTTTCAGACACCCAAAACAGCATGACACGCATTTTATGCAGAGTAATTGTAGTTTCACACACATAAAACTAAGTGAAAGTCACATGAAATATGAAAGAAATGGATCCATTAATTTTTAGCATCAGCTTTAACTTGGTTAAACACACTTGGGGCTAAAGACGACGATGAGTGGAGAGGTAGAAGTGTAGGGAAGAGTCTTTTTGTAATTCAAAAGCGTTTCTTACCTTCTTTATCAAAATTCAAGCGATCACAACTTTTTTTGGCCCCACTGTGCATTATTTTTCAATTATACTCAATAAAAAAAAGTACAGAGTAACAGATGCGGCGTGGGATTCTTTGTTTCGCTTGATACATGGGCAAACAGTTTAGTTTGTTCAGCGCAATGTGCAATGGTACAATAACAGAGACAGTAACTGAAAACTGCGGAAAAAAACTAAATCAAAAACCGAATCCTACCAAAATCGGGGCGTATGAAAACTGTGGTACCACCGCACTGCATGCCATTATTATGTTATGCATTATGGACATTAGTATCTTATGTTTAAACTACAATCAAAACTGTACGCGACTTTACACACAATGGAAATATTAAAATTGTTTATGATTTGTAAGATTATTGTAAAATACACAATCTAAGATTAAAATATCAATCTAAGTGTGAGCAAATCTTATTCACACACAATTTAAAAAATATAGATATTTTTAAAATCTTTCTGATGTGTGTAATAGGAACATATGCACAAGTACAACCATGAACATACATTAGTTTCATTTTTAAGCATGACTTCATTAAATAACCCATGTAAGGTTAATGTTTGGTCTGATTTTTTTTGTTCAACTCACAGCAACGTTGTAGATAGCCATGCCCACAGCCCGGTGGTCATTGATTTTCTCCGTGGATATTGACTTTGTCTCGTAAGCCAGGAAGATGCCAAGCAGCAGCAGCAAGCCTTTATACCCGTACACCACACCTGAACGGACAGACCAGACAGCAGTTAGGGACACATGTCATACACTCAAACACCAGCGTATCCGGTGCAGGGTCCCTGATGAGCTGTTGAAATTTGTTACTGACAAAATAAATAGACCGAAAAAAAAAAAAGTCTACTGCAGAGGATGCTGGTTCTTAAAATAAGAATAATATTGAAGGGAGAAGTTCGGCCCCATGGTCCTTAGCTTTCTGGAAATGTGGCTCCGACATCAATTTGGTTGATGAGCCCTGCTCTAAGGGTCCCGGATCACTTGTTAACACATCTGGGGCCGTACTTATCAAGCTTCTTAGAGTGCCATTTTACACTTAAGTCCTGAGAATTTGCGAAATTTAGTCCTACTCTCAAACTTAAGAATAAAAGCTTTTTATCAACGTTCTTAAGTCTAAGAATCACTCCTACTCTCCACGATATTTAAGAGACCTTCAGAGGTGTCTTAAGTGGTTAGGAGTTTCCAGCAGGGGATGGCACTGAGGCGAGAGAGACGTGCGCGAACGTTCAGGGAACGGAACAATGTTTTGTTTTTTTTGATGACGAGCAGCTGATCAAACGGTATCGTTTAGACAGAGCGGATATTATTTTTGTCACAGATTTAATACTTTTCGATTCCTTAATGGTAATGCAGATATCAAAGGTAGTATCAGTATATGATTAATATTGGAGTGATTACAGTAGGGAAGGGATTTATATTACTCTAGCCTTTAAATAGACCCCTATTTGAAGATCTCTCTTATCTGCTCACGGAAGCTGCACTAGCTGTTCCAAGTGGGGACCAGGACGGCCCACTCCTCTTTGCATCAGTTGGTGACGTCTCTGCGCTGCTGACTTGTCTCCATTCAAGATGATCCCTTGCTGGCCTCCCAATTGACTGGACTTTCACATGAAGTCAGGACCCGGGGTGGACCACTCCTTATGCATCAGTTGGTGACGTCTCTGCGCCCCGACGTGTCTATATCCAAGATGCATGTTCCCCTGCTGGCCCCACTATGGACTGGACTCTTACATTATTAACCGTATCCACTCGGCATCCATTGCACCGGTATCCCCCCAGTCCCTTCCAAGGTTTCTCGTAGTTCCCATTGGGTTGAGTTTTTTCTTGTCCTGATGTGGCCGAGGATGTCGTTGTGGCTTTTGCAGCCCTTTGAGAAATTTGTGATAAAGGGCTGTATAAGTCAACTTTGATTGATTGATCAGTTGATATGGCCCCATTCCTGGGTGGGTCTCGCTTGAGAGGAAAGTGGGGGGTTAATAATTTTGCAATGCAGTCTGCTGAAAATGATGAAAAGCGCCTCTCTAAATAGCAACTGACGCTGTGGTTGAAGTTGGAATTGCCACAAAACACTTTTTTTTTTTTTAGATATTTAACACTTTACTGCAGTCTGCTGGCTAAAATGAAAACTGCAACCCCCCAATTCGTCACATTTCATGTGTCAGGTAAACCGCGATAAATGGGGCCATATGAATCCCCTTTCTACTGTAGATCGATAATTAAATTTTTCTGTCGTTTTGGTTAATGTTTACAAATTTAAGGAATAATCCTGGACACAGGAGGTCTTTGAGGGCAAAATACAAAGGGTTTCAATGAGTAGTAGATAGTAGTTTTTGTTTTAGTTTAGATATGGTGTACTATTGACTCAAACAATTGTATGCAATAAAAGAGAATAAAAAACTAGTTTAAATATTGTTGTTGATATTGTTACACTATCAATAGCACTCACCATAAATACATTCAAATTTAATACATGTGACCGGCCAATCTCACTTATAAATGATCAGTATCGAACTTGGTTGCGTAAAACCCGATTGGAACACCCCTACTGTAGGTATATTTAATCAAATATTGTTTACAGTTGACAGCAAAAACTTAGTAGCAAAAAGGTATTTGCAGGTGTAGTTGAATTTGACAAATGTTGAAATTAGGAGCAGTGAACATACATTTTAAAGGTAAGTAGTTTCAGTTTACTGAACAAAATTTACAGTGTATAAAAACTGTATGTCTTGAGAGGCCACTTGTACAACACGAGACATGTTCACTGACATAATGGCAATCACAGAGGGATTCTTCCCCTCAATACGAAAACCAATGCTTCCCATCCAATCTTGAGAGGTGCTGCATAGAGGAATGGGCAAAACTGCCCAAAGATCAGTGTGCCGAGCTTGTGACATCATATTTGAAAAGACTTGAGGCTATAATTATTGCCAAAAGTGCATCAACAAAGTATTGAGCAAATGCTGTGAATACTTATGAACAAATGATTTAAGCAATTTTTTTTATTTTTAATACGTTTACAAAATTAAAAAACTTTCACATTGTCATTATGGGATATCGTCTAAAGAATTTTGAGGACAAAAGTGCATTTATTCTATTTTGAAAGAAGGCTGTAGTACAAAAACATTTTCAAAAAGTTAGGCACTGTGAATACTTTCTGGATGCACTGTATGTTTATATGCAGCAGTAAAACAGTTCTGTTTGACTAAATGCTATTCACTATCAAAACAATGGAGGAACAATTACAGTATTTGATCTCCTGCTGATTTTATCATTTACACTCTTTTTAAAAACATACTGAAAGATAAAATATATGTCAAAACAAATCAAGAAAAAACATAAAATAAATTGAATTTATTTTGGATGCATGGCATTTGATCCTTAAGCAAAACATGGTTTACAGTAGTAATTGGCGACCATTAAAGAGGTTTTTGTACACATCTCGGGGGATTTTGATCTACTCTTCACAGATACTTCCCAAATTCTGAGCCCTTTGCTCAGAATTTCAGCCTCCTCCACAGATGTGGGATTAAATTCTGGAGACTGGCTTGACCTTAATGTGCTTCTTCTTGTGCCACTGACTTTTTGCCATCGCCGTGTGTTTTGGATCATTGGGCCATCTTCAGTGTTGTGGTTGCGACCAGGAGGTTCCCGTCAGAGATTCTGTGCCCTTGGCAGTAAATGTTTCCACTTACTGTACACACGGGAAGGATTGATGGTGTTTATGGGGTAATTTTTTTTATCTGGTTTCCAACACAGTGAGTCGAGTTGATGCCAAAAAGCTCAACATTTTTCTTCTTGACCACATCACATTCTCCAGGGCTTTCTCTGACTCATTCAGGTGTTGACAGGCCTGTACATGCATCTTTGAGAACAGAGGGACCTTGCGAGCCCTGCAGGATCTTATTCCATCACAGCAAAGTGTGTTACTCATACATCTCTTGTTGACTTGTGGTCTTATCTCCTTTGAAACCATTAGCAGGTTTTTCCAGGGCACCTTTGTCAGAATCAGCCTTGCCCCAAAAGCAGTAAGGGGTTTTAGATATGAGCCACTTGGGAATTGCCCAGCGTGGCATTTGACAGGGAGCGCCATGAGAATGAGGGGGAAAAAATCCCTCATCTGTTCAGATAAAATGAATGAAACTGTCTAAATAAATGATAAATGATAATGATAAATGGGTTATACTTGTATAGCGCTTTTCTACCTTCAAGGTACTCAAAGCGCTTTGACAGTATTTCCACATTCACCCATACATTCACACACTGATGGAAGGAGCTGCCATGCAAGGCGCTACCAGCACCCATCAGGAGCAAGGGTGAAGTGTCTTGCCCAAGGACACAACGGACGTGACTAGGACGGTAGAAGGTGGGGATTGAACCCCAGTAACCAGCAACCCTCCGATTGCTGGCACGGCCACTCTACCAACTTCGCCACGCCGTCCCTATGGGTGTTAAGTGTTTTTGTTGTATTAAGTGTTGTGTTAATTGTTTTTGTTGTATTATTTATCAAAGCAAAAGTCTATTGATGACTTCATTGATACAATGTACAGCATCAGTCTATACCCTAAAATCACAAAGCCAAGCAGAATCACAGGACACTGTGCCACGCTTATTGATAATATTTTTACCAAAGATTTTGATAATAACACTACACAAGTGGTCTACTTATAACCGACGTTAGTGATCATCTGCCAGTTTTTACAATATATGATGGAAACTACAAGAAGAACATGGAAGACAAAAGGACATTTCGAAGACTATGCACAGAAAGAGGATGACTGCCTTCAAAATTGAGCTACAAAAGCAAGATTGGGACAATGTGTATAATGAAAAAGAGGTTGATGAAGCATATGAACATTTCTTAAACAAGTTCATAATACTTTATGACAAACATTGTCCATGGATACAACTCAGTAACAAGCAGAGAAAGAATAATCAACCATGGATGACAAAAGGATTAAAAAATGCTTGTAAGAAGAAGAATACACTATATAGAAAATTTATAGCACAAAGAACTATAGAGGCAGAAATTAAGTACAAAAAGTATAAAAACAAGTTAACAGACATACTACGATCATGTAGAAAAGAATATTACAGTGAATTATTGGACAGGAACAAAAATAATATGAGAGCAACATGGGGCATCCTCAATAGCATTATTAAAAATGGAACTAAGAGGGACTACCCTCAATACTTCTTAGATGAAAATAAAAAAAAATGACAACATAAAGGAAGTAGTTGAAAGCTTCAATAATTATTTTGTAAATATTGGACCAAAATTGGAAGAAAGGATTCAAGACCCAGTTCCAATTGAGGACTATAATGATACCATAGAGCGAAATCCCAACTCCATGTTCCTCAGTAATGTGACACAGGAGGAAATAGTTACAATTGCAAAAAAATGTAAATCTAAGACTTCAACTGATTGTAACGGAATTGATATGGAAACGATAAAAAAGGTTATTGAAGAGATCTCAGGACCATTAATGTATATTAGTAACCTATCATTTCAAACAGGTACATTTCCAAACAAAATGAAAATAGCTAAAGTTGCACCAATTTATAAGACTGGAGACAAACATCAATTTACAAATTATAGACCTGTTTCTCTACTTCCACAATTTTCTAAAATCATTGAAAAACTGTTCAATAACAGATTAGAAAGTTTCATAAATAAAAATAGAATACTCGAAGAGAACCAATATGGATACAGAGCTAATGTTTCAACTTCAATGGCTTTAATTGAAATTACAGAAGAAATTACCAATGCAATAGATAGTAAAAAATGTGCGGCAGCGGTTTTTATGGATCTAACTAAAGCATTTGACACAATTAATCACAATATTTTAATCAAAAAACTAGAACGATATGGCATCAGAGGGTTAGTCTTAAACTGGATAAGAAGTTATCTAACGAACAGGAAACAATACGTGAAGCTAGGCGAATACAGGTCTACAACGCTAAATATATCCTGTGGTGTACCTCAGGGATCAATACTAGGACCTAAATTATTCAATCTCTATATAAATGACATTTGTAAAGTTACAAAAGATTTAAAGTTAGTATTATTTGCGGATGATACAACAGCGTTTTGTTCAGGAGAGAACACACAGGAGATAATACAAAAAATAACAGAAGAAATTAACAAATTAAAAAGATGGTTTGACAAAAACAGACTATCGTTGAATCTTAGTAAAACTAAAATAATGCTATTTGGTAACAGTAGAAGAGAAAGTCAAACACAAATACAAATAGACGGAATAGAAATTGAAAGAGTAAATGAAACCAAATTTCTAGGTATAATGATTGATGATAAATTGAACTGGAAATCTCACGTAAAAAATATACAACATAAAGTTGCAAGAAACACGTCAATAATGAATAAAGCAAAACATGTTCTAGACCAAAAATCCCTTCATATTCTCTACTGCTCACTAGTGTTACCATATCCGAGCTACTGTGTAGAAATATGGGGAAATAATTACAAAAGTACACTTCATTCATTAACGGTGTTACAAAAAAGTTTAGTTAGAATAATACATAATGTTGGATATAGAGAACATACAAACCCTTTATTTATTGAATCAAAAATACTGAAATTCCACGACATAGTGAATTTGCAAACAGCTAAAATTATGCACAAAGCAAACTATAACCTGCTACCCAAGAATATAGAACATATCTTCTCAAAAAAAGAGGAGAAATATAATCTTAGAGAAAAACGTAATTTAAAACATTTGTTTGCACGTACAACACTTAAGACCTTCAGTATATCAGTATGTGGAATTAAATTATGGAATGGATTAAGCAAAGCAATCAAACAATGTACTAATATGATACACTTCAAGAAACTCTTCAAACTTAAAGTGTTTACAAAGTACAAAGAAGAAGAACCATGACAAACATTCTCAATTTATTTCATCCATCCATTCATTCATTCATTCATTCTTAAAGTAATCTTACTTATCTCATCATATGAAATATGACTTACTTCACCAATTATTATTATTAAAATCTTACTATTATTTATTTATTTATTTTTATTGTGATTACTTATGGAGTTTATTGTGAAAAAATTGTGAACAGGAAGTGAACAAAAAGTTTTGCAACTGTTATGTAAAGAAAAGGGGTAGGATTAATTAGACTCTGCTTCTTCCTACTCCTTTTCGAACATGTTGAAAAGAGAAACTGGAAATTGTGATGTATCATGTTGTATGCTTGCATGTTCGAAATAAACTCAAACTCAAACTCAAACTCATGGTGCAATCATATGTGCCCAATACTTATTATTTATTGCTATTTTTTTAAGTTTTTCATTGCGTTGTACTTTTGTTGCCGTATGTAAAGTGGCAGCTGGTTACAGCAGCTCTGAGTTCTTTTTTTATCCTCCTTCTTTAATGTTTATCCCTTGTTTTTTCACCTTTTGGTATAAACCCTTTCTGGACTGCACAACCAGGGGTAGCACTTTCATGACTTTTGGGCTACTTTTAATACTTTTTTGTAGACCTTTTGAATCTGCACTGCAACCACATACTGTCCCTGCTGTGGGATGGATAAATGTGTATCCTATCCCATCATAAAAACAAACCAATGAGACAAGATGAGAGATTAGCATCACAACTCAATATTCCTGTCAATTTAAAGATGAAAGTGAGGATGTGAGTGGGTGACACAGAGACACTTTATTTTTCGGACTATAAAGCCGCATCCACAAAATTTTAGAAGAAAAAAATATTTTCCATATGTTAGCCGCACCGGACTGTAAGCCGCAGCTATATGCGTTGTGAAATTAGATTTATTTACATACCTTAATTGTTTTCAAACAGTGCCAGTAAAACGGCTGATAAAACAAAACAGAAGTCATCATGTCGGGCCCATTAGCAGCTCCAATCAGCTAACAGACTGAAAAAGTCCACAGTGATGTTTTGGTGAATTTATGAAACTGGAACAATACAAACAGAATGCCATCATAAACTAAAGGCCTACTGAAATGAATTTGTTTTATTTAAACGGGGATAGCAGATCTATTCTATGTGTCATACTTGATCATTTCGCGATATTGACATATTTTTGCTGAAAGGATTTAGTATAGAACAACGACGATAAAGATTGCAACTTTTGGTATCTGATAAAAAAAAGGCTTGCCCCTACCGGAAGTAGCGTGACGTAGTCAGTTGAACATATACGCAAAGTTCCCTATTGTTTACAATGATGGCCGCATGAAGTGAGAGAGATTCGGACCGAGAAAGCGACAATTTCCCCATTAATTTGAGCGAGGATGAAAGATTTGTGGATGAGTAAAGTGCAAGTGAAGGACTAGTGGGGAGTTGAAGCTATTCAGATAGGGAAGATGCTGTGAGAGCCGGGGGTGACCTGATATTCAGCTGGGAATGACTACAACAGTAAATAAACACAAGACATATATATACTCTATTAGCCACAACACAACCAGGCTTATATTTAACATGCCACAAATTAATCCTGCATAAAAACACCTGCGTGTTTGTTATGCTAGCTCCTAGCTCCTCTGCTAGCTCCTAGC
Organism: Entelurus aequoreus; assembly: GCF_033978785.1. Classification (NCBI taxonomy): domain Eukaryota; kingdom Metazoa; phylum Chordata; class Actinopteri; order Syngnathiformes; family Syngnathidae; genus Entelurus; species Entelurus aequoreus. Next base: position 49,895,732 of record NC_084738.1, on the reverse strand, counting down.
TCCATAGAACACGCCAATACAATTCAAACACCTGATCAACACACACAATCACTCAGCCCAAAAGACCGTTCACCTAACCCAAGGTTCATAAAGCTTATATATTTTTAAAAAGTTACGTACGTGACGCGCACGTACGGTACGGTACGTGTTATGCTAGCTCCTATGCTAGCTCCTAGCTCCATAGAACACGCCAATACAATTCAAACACCTGATCAACACACACAATCACTCAGCCCAAAAGACCGTTCACCTAACCCAAGGTTCATAAAGCTGATATATTTTAAAAAAGTTACGTACATACGCAAAAAAAAGTTGCGCACATACGGTCAAGCGATCAAATGTTTAGAAGCCAAAGCTGCATACTCACAGTAGCACGTCTGCGTCTTTGTCATCCAAATCAAAGTAATCCTGGTAAGAGTCTGTGTTGTCCCAGCTCTCTACAGGCGTCTGTGTATCGAAGTCAAAAGTCCTCCTGGTTAGAGTCTCTGTTATCCGAGTTCTTCCATCTTGACTGCATCTTTCGGGAATGTAAACAAAGAAGCGCCGGCTGTGTACTGTTGTGGCTGACTACGTTCGAAAAATACGTCCATTTCGCACCGACAACTTTCTTCTTTGCTTGTTCAGCTTCCTTCTCCATAATGCAATGAACATGATTGAAACAGATTCACGAACACAGATGTCCAGAATACTGTGGAATTATGAAATGAAAACAGAGCTTTTTCGTATTGGCTTCAATGTGGAAGGCATACCCGTGTTCCCCGGTCTACGTCACGCGCATACGTCATCCTCAGAGGCGTTTCGAACCGGAAGTTTAGCGGCAAATTTAAAATGTCACTTTATAAGTTAACCCGGCCGTATTGGCATGTGTTATTATGTTAAGATTTCATCATTGATATATAAACTATCAGACTGCGTGGTCGGTAGTAGTGGGTTTCAGTAGGCCTTAATAATTCTAACGTTGACACTTGTATACGTGTTAGCATATTAGCTAATGCTAAAGACACCAGCTTCATTACATTACAATAGCACATACAAATATGCATGAAAACACCCCTACAAACATCACAAATGGGACTGTTTACAATGTATGAATTGTTTTATTTATATTGTAAAGTTAAAGTTAAAGTACCAATGATTGTCACACACACACAAGGTGTGGTGAAATTTGTCCTCTGCATTTTACCCATCCCCTTGTTCAACCCCTGGGAGGTGAGGGGGGCAGTGAGCAGCAGCGGTGGCTGCGCCCAGGAAACTTACAAACATTGCTTGGAGTGATGAATGAAGAATCGCTGAAGACGAACGGCACTTGTACTTCCGGTTGAAAGCACTAAACAGAACAAAGTACTGGAGACGTGCAACCCACAGCAACTGCAGTAAGCAACCTTGTTCAAAAGATGGCGCCATAGCACATACACTAACACAACCTTTCAGTGTCTGTTGATAACAACTTGTTGAATTATGGCCATTAGTGAAGAAAAATCCGTAAATTAGCCGCTCCGTTTTATAAGCCGCAGGTTTCAAAGTGTAGGAAAAAAGAAGCGGCTTATAGTCCGGAATTTAACGTACATTATGTACGAATGTGGCTTTGAAGTATTTTTATGTCTTGTCAGTTAGAGGTGGTTGGTATAGGTTGGTCTTTGAGGAGAATTAGCGCCCTGTACTGTATCTTGTATTTGTTCCATTTTTTTATTATTGTGCCCACAAAGTTCCATACTGAAGAACATTTGTGCTGACTGGAAAGGTTCAAATACTTACTGGATTCCACTTTATACAAATAAAAATAAAAATAATGAATAATACATAATAAAATAAATAATAACTTTTATCTAATGTTTTTCTATAGATTTGTGTTGATAGTCTGTTTTTGGAGTCCACAAGGTGACTTAGTGGTTAGCATTTAGGCCGCACAGTCAGGAGACATGAGTTCGAATGTACGCTTAGGCACATCTCGCACTATAATAAATAAACAAATACATAATCTCTCTGTTAAAAAACTTTCCATCAAGTCATGTGTGTAAGTCATAAACGGGATGACTTACAAAGTCAACAGGAGACTCCATAATTATTTTACTGTACAGTTTGGTCAAACACAGACATTGAGGCACAGAGAAGAATATAAATTGTAACATATACAACAATTCTACATACCCAGCCAGGTGTTCATCTTTTCAGAGCTGCAGTGCTCCAATAATGGTTGGATCAAAACATCCTGGTCTCCTTTTGGGGCTTCTCGGGTGAATTTCTGCTTATAAGCAACAACAGCGCACATGTTAAAAAAGCTGAAAAAAATGAATAATGAAAATACAGTCATTATAATTAGAGTAATGTCAAAATATTACACTAAATAAGCACAGTGGTACGAGAGTACACGTTTTTGGGGAGATGAGTGGCCTCTCGGCTACTGTTATAAATTGGGGTTACGAGCGTCTTTACCACTAGTTTGCATAGCAAATGCCACAGTGAACCTCACAAAATGCGGCCAAAACATTCGGTCTTATTCGCTAGCATTAGCTAATAGCTAGAGATCGACATAACTTTGTTTTTCCAAACCATGGGAATGAAGAAAGAGATTGTGAAAGACAGATGAAAAAAAACACATCAAAAATGTTGGTGAAGCATTTTGAGCATAGCACTGCCAGTCTGCGTCATACTGAAGCAGAATGAGTCAATAAAGCCAGCCAAGGACATTTGAATAAAATATAAATGGCGGACATTTTTCTGTGAAAATCTGAAGAAGCTGTTGATGGCGTGTAGCTTAAAGGAAATATCGTCCAATAGGGATGTCCAAACTTTGCTGAAGCATAAATTAAAGCAAGCTATATAAGAACTAAGCCTGAACAACAACACTTACGTTTCAACTGTTATTTACACCAAGAAAGTATACATGATTAAATATTAAGAGTACCGTATTTTCCGGACCATAGAGCGCACAAGATTATAAGGCGCACTGCTGATGAATGGTCTATTTCCGATCTTTTTTCATATATAAAGCGCACCGGATTATAGGGCGTATTAAAGGAGTCATATTATTATAAATTTTTTTCTAAATTGAAAACACTTCCTTATGGTCTACATAACATGTAATGGTGGTTCTTTGGTCAAAATTTTGCATAGATTATGTTTTACAGATCATCTTCAAGCCGCTTTCTGACAGTCGCTTCCGAATGTGCCGTTTTGTGGACGGTCTTATTTACGTGGCATCTTCTCTCCGTCATCTTTGTTGTAGCGGTGTAGCGTGCAAGGACGGGAGTGGAAGAAGTGTCAAAAGATGGAGCTAACATGACATTCAGACTTTACTTAAATCAATAACGGAGCAGCATCTCCTCATCCGCAAACAACAGCACCGGAAATATGTCCTGTGAAAAACCGTCCGACCGGAACTCTCTAATAATTAAAGTTCCTTGGGTGAATAATGTAAACTCACTACACCGATATGTTTTAGCGCTTTCATGACAAGTTTACTGACTTGTCATGAAAATAAGTAAGAACTTTACAATATTTTATGTTAGAAATGGCAACAGGGGAGGATGAATGTCACATAAGAGGATAGAGAAAAAGTACAAGCTTATCGACTACGGAGTACAAAGGTAGACATGCACAACTTTTCAGGATTTATGCAGATCCCAAATACAGATCAGCAGGTACCAGAAGGTAAGAAAAGTTGCTTTTGCATAATATTGTGAAACAAAACACTAGATAATATGTCTTACCTTATACACACACCATAATAATACTCCATATGTTTAATGTGCCGACAAGCCATCAAGCGGTGCGGCTTCATAGCTTATCAAAGTCGTACTAAAACATTTTGATAGATTCTTGAGTGCCGTGTGTAATGTTCTATATTTTCAATGGAACATATAAAATGTTGGTGTTGTTTACTTGAGTCATATTGCAGTCAAAATGTATCTCTTGTGTGTGAGACTGCCATCATAGTGCAGTGTACACGTATCTCTTATGTTTGACTGCCATCTACTGGTCACACTTATTATACCATGTACCTAATAAAATTGCTTCGAGGTGGGTAAGCTCAACCAAACGTATTCCTCACATTAGGCGCACCAGGTTATAAGGCGCACTGTCGAGTTTTGAGGGAAAAAAAAGATTTTAAGTGCACCTTATAGTCCGGAAAATATGGTATGTGAAAGTCCGACTCCTACCTCGGTTTATTTATCTGACTGCCTCCTTAACGTTTTGTAATTAATCAGAAACATCAAACAAAGATACAATTCGCCAAACATAGGGAAGTGTGGAGAGAGTTTTGTATACTACACATCATGCTTCGTAGTGGAATTAGATGGGTGTAATTTTGAATTAGGTATGGTGATTAGACATTTTGTGTAATGTCCACATAGTTCAGTGGCCAGGTGACATTGTGTGGCACATGTTTGTTACTTTGATGTGTGCCTTTTTCATTATTTGCACCATAGGTGGAAACAGTTGTTTGGATTGTTACATATAAATGAATGCTATGCTCTGGGATTTGTAATCTAATATAGTACACACTTCCGTAAACATTTACCCATTGAGAGAGATACATATGCTGTGTATTATCTCTGATGTTATTAAAACAATATTATCAGACATCTCACAGACCACATTGAACACCCCGGCGGGCCGGACATGGTCGTAGTTTGGGCACCTCTGCCTTAGAATTCGCTCTCCAAGGTAAATGCTGTACATAAGTGTTTTTCGATCTGTGGTACATGTACCACTAGTCAAAGCCGTGTAAATAAAGAGTATGACCAAATCGGTTTCAAAGTTGGCAGCAAAATGGCGCCCTGTAGTCACGTGAGGGGCTTTTGATCAATCATTTAGGAGATCCTCAGGCCATTCTGATTGATCTAAAGCCACTGACATTTTGCTGCCAACTTTAAAACCGAGTCGGCCATACTCTCTCTATACATGGCTCTGGCACTGTGGTTTGCAGTGATACGCCAAATAATTGCTTAATTTAGGGATCCCTAAACTACAGCCCGCAGACTGTCCAAAGTTTTTTTAAACATGAAATTTGATACATTGCAATAGTGTTACCGCCTGATGGATAAAGTCAATAGCGATTATTATTGATCATGTGCATTACACATAAGTGCAGTGTGCACAGACTCCATATAAAGTGGGGCAAACAAGTATTTAGTCAATCACCAATTGTGCAAGAGGAGAGAGACCTGTAATTTTCATCATAGGTATACCTCAACTATTACAGACAAAATGAGAAAAAAAATCCAGAAAATCACATTGATTTTTAAATAATTTATTTGCAAATTATGGTGGAAAATAAGTGTTTGGTCAATAAAAGTTAATCTCAATACTTTGTCATATACCCGTTGTTGGCAATGACAGAGGTCAAACGTTTTCTGTAAGTCTTCATAAGGTTTCTACACACTGTTGCTGGTATTTTGGACCATTCCTCCATCCAGATCACCTCTAGAGCAGTTGTGTTAAGCCTGTTGCTGGGCAACACAGACTTTCAACTCCCTCCAAAGATTTTCTATGGGGTTGAGATCTGGAGACTGGCCAGGCCACTCCAGGACCTTGAAATGCTTCTTACAAAGCTACTCCTTCGTTGCCAGGGCGGTGTGTTTGGGATCATTATTGCTGATAGACCCAGCCATGTTTCATCTTCAATGCCCTTGCTGATGGAAAGAGGTTTTCAATGAAAATCTTACGATACATGGCCCCATTCATTCTTTCCTTTATACGGATCAGTCCTCCTGGTCTCTTTGCAGAAAAACAGCCCCAAAACATGATGATTCTACCCCCATGCTTCACAGTAGGTTTGGTGTTCTTTGGATGCAACTAAGCAATCCTTCTCCTCTAAACACAACAAATTGAGTTCAAACCAAAAAAGTTATATTTTGGTTTCATCTGACCATATGACATTCTCCCAATACTCTTCTGGATCATCCAAATGCTCTCTACCAAACTACAGACTGGCCTGGACATGTACTGGCTTAAACAAGGGGACATGTCTGGCACTGCAGGATTTGAGTAGTGTGTTACTGATGGTAGCCTTTGTTACTTTGGTCCCAGCTCTCTGCAGGTCATTCACTAGGTCCCCCGTCTGATTCTGGGATTTTTGCTCACCGTTCTTGTGATCATTTTGACCCCACGGGGTGAGATCTTGCGTGGAGCCCCAGATGGAAGGAGATTATCAGTGGTCTTGTATATCTTCCATTTTCTAATAATTAATCCCACAGTTGATTTATTGACACCAAGCTGCTTACCTATTACATATTCAGGATTCCCAGCCTGGTGCAGGTCTACAATTGTGTTTCTAGTGTACTTTGACAGCTATTTGGTCTTGGCCATAGTGGAGTTCGGAGTGTGACTGTTTGAAGTCGTGTCAGGTGTCTTTTATAATGATAACAAGGCCAAACAGGTGCTATTAATACAGGTAACGAGTGGAGGACAGAGGAGCCTATTAAAGAAGAAGTTACAGGTCTGTGAAAGACAGAAATCTTGCTTGTTTGTATGTGACCAAATATTTACTTTCGAGAAGAATTTACCAATTAATGAATAAAAATCCTACGATGTCATTTCCTGGATTATTTTCCCTCATTCTGTCTCTCATTAATGAAGATTACCTAGGATGAAAATTACAGGCTTCTCTCATCTTTTTAAGTGGGAGAACTCGCACAATACTTGTTTGCCCCACTGTATAGGTACTTCTTCAAGCAACCTTCCCAATTCTTGGTTCCATTATTCAAAAAACACAGAATTAAACAATAAGTAGTACAAAAACACACAATTTTCCCACTGAATTATGTGGACATTATAAAAAATGTGAAATAGCACCATAAGCAATTAAACAATACACCCATTTAATCAGTCAATCATTACTTATATAACCATTAATCACAAATGTCTCAAAGGGCTGCACAAGCCAGATCCCACATCAGGGAAAGAACAAACTCAACCCAATGGGAACAACGTGAAATGTCATTACATTACATACTGTATATATACATATGCATACATATATACAGTACATATACACACACATATATGTATATATATATATACATATATATATATATATATATATATATGTATATATATATATACATATATATATATATATATATATATATATATATATATATATATATATATATATGTATATATATATATACATATATATATATACATATATATATATATATATATATATGTATATATATATATACATATATATATACATATATATATATATATATATATATATGTATATATATATATATACATATATATACATATATATATATATATATATATATATATATATATATGTATATATATATATATATATATATATATATATATATATATATATATATATATATATATATATATATATATATATATATATATATATACTTACTTCTCATTTCAATGCGTTTTCTTTATTTTCATGACTATTTACATTGCAGATTGTCACTGAAGGCATCAAAACTATGACTGTGAAGTGAAAATCATGTCAGGTGACTACCTCTTGAAGCTCATCGAGACATTGCCAAGAGTGTGCAAAGCAGTAATCAGAGAAAAGGGTGGCTATTTTTAAGGAACTAGAAAATACAACATGTTTTCAGTTATTTGACCTTTTTTTGTTAAGTACATAACTCCACATCTGTTCATTCATAGTTTTGATGCCTTCAGTGACAATCTACAATGTAAACGTTCATCAAAATAAAGAAAACACATTCAATGAGAAGGTGTGTCCAAACTTTTGGCCTGTACTGTATATATATATTTATATAGATACAAATAGTTTAAGTTGATTTCGAACATGCATTCAGTTACAATATATTTGGGATCATAGGATGCACCGGATTATAAGGTGCATTAAAGAGGTCATATTATTGTTTTTTTCAACATTTAAGATACTTCCTTGTGGTCATATAACATATACTGTAATGGTGGTGCTTTGGTCGAAATGTTGCATTGTAGATTAGTTTTACAGACCAGGATGTGCTGTTTTGTGGGCGTTCTTGTTAACGTGGCTACACTTCCACAGCGACTTTGTTGTATCGGTAGTTTTTAGCACTTCCATAGCGAGTGCCCTGACAGATATAAGTAAGAACTGTATGCTACTTATATTAGAAATGGCAATGGCGGAGGATAAATGCCCCACAACAAGAGGATACAGAAAAAAAGACAAGAGCATATTGACTACAGCGCGGGGTAAAATGCCGGACGTACGCAAAGTTTTGTGACTTATGCAGATCCCAAATACACATCAGGTACCAATAGGTAAGAAAAGATGGTTTTGCACAACATTGCGAAACAAAACGGCAGATAGTATGTCTCCTAATAGGTGACATTTTGGGGTCCTTATACACACCACACAGCATAGTAATACCCATGTGTTGAAGCACAGTACGTCTGACTACGGTTGTCGTAATGCGCCGACAGTCCATTAAGTGATGCGGCTTTGTAGCTTACCAAAGTCATATTAAAACATTTTGACAGCTCTTTGAGCGCTGTGTGTATTGTTCTATATTCTCAGTGATACATCCACGTTTTGGGTTTGCTTGCTAATCTGTACTTGCGTCATTTATTGAACAGGCGTCAACCTGCAGTCAACACGTATCTCTTATGTATGACTGCCATCTACTGGTCACACTTATCATTACATCATTTACCAAATAAAATTTCTTCAAGGTCAGTAAGCACACCCAGAATTAATACGTACATTAGGCGGTTTGTAAAGCGCACTGTCGATGTTAGAGAAAATGAAAGTGTTTTAAGTGCACCTTACAGTCCAAAAAATACGATACAATGTGATGCATCACATATTTCCAGTTTCGCACTACAACATGTCCAAAAAGGAGGAAGAAGAAGATGATCTTATTTAATCCTTACTTTCCTTTTCATAACAATTACTAACACATTTGTTTACTTCCTGTTCTCAATTTGTACACAATTTAAATTCATAAATAATAAGTTCTCAATAAATAGGTAAATAAATTGGATATCATTATTTCATTATTCAATAAAGTTAAAAATGTTTTTTAAAGATTCTTCTTCCTTTTATTTTGTAAACACTTTGAGCGTTCTTTGCTTAACCCATTCCATAATTTAATTCCGAATAAAAGTGCTGTACGTGCATACAAAAGAACATACTTCTTCAATTTTGTTAAGAAGAATTGTTGTACATTCTTGGGTAGCAGGTTATACTTTACTTTGTACATCATTTTAGCTGTTTGCAAATGCACCAAGTCATTGAATTTCAATATTTTGGATTCAACTTTGAATGTACTTGACATACGACATTATGTATTATTCTAACCGACCTTTTTAGTAACACGGTTAGTGAATGAAGCTTACTTTTGTAGTTACTTCTCAATATTTTTACACAATAACTCAGATATGGTAACACTAGCGAGCAGTTGAGAATATGGAGTGTTTTTTTTTTCAACAAAATATTTTGCTTATTATTCATTATTGACATATTTCTCGCCACTTTATGTTCATTTTATTTTTGAGCTTGTTGGTACTACATTGTATTGTATTACTTTATATACAATACTTCTTATCTAGAGTAAAAGTTAGTTATTTAAAAAATTGTGCTGTTTTGAGGGTCAAACATCGATAAAATTGATTTTAATTACCGTAATTTCCGGACTATAAGCCGCTACTTTTTCCCCTCGTTCTGGTCCCTGCGGCTTATACAAGGGTGCGGCTTATTTACGGCCTGTTCTTCTCCGACACCGACAAAGAGGATTTCGGTGGTTTTAGTACGCAGGAGGAAGACGATGACACAATGATTAAAGACTGACTTTTCATATACCGGTAGGCTGGTTATTTTGATAACGTACAGGCGAGCACTTTGTATTACTTTGCACCGTTGTATTATTTGTACTCTGCACAAATGCTGTTCGCCATGTCAAAGATGTGAAAGTTTGATTGAATGATTGAAAGATTTATTGTTAATAAATGGGACGCTTTGCAGGAACCCCTATATACTACGGTAATTACACATCAAAATCCTGCGGCTTATAGTCGGGTGCGGCTTATATATGGAGCAATCTGTATTTTCCCCTAGATTTAGCTGGTGCGGCTTATAGTCAGGTGCGGCTTATAGTCCGGAAATTACGGTAATTTCAATAGCCGACAACATTTTGCAATACAAACTTTTCAAAGTGTGAACTGTGTCATCATCATCATCATCAATGTTTACTTATACAGCCCTAAATCACGAGTGTCTCAGAGGGCTGCACAAGCCACAATGACATGAGATCCCACATCAGGGCAAGAAAAAACTCAACCCAATGGGATAACAATGAGAAACCTTGGAGGGGACCACAGATGTGGGGACATAACCAATTAAACTTGTGTCCCGAGGTAAAGCTGAAATATAATTATCAGAGATAATATTACAAGAAATAGTTTGTAGATTTTACAAGAATAAACTCATTTAAGATGAGGAATAAATTATATTTTATGTCTTGAATCGTAATTCCAATTACTACAAATCACAACTTTAACCAAACAGTATTTGCAAATATAACAGAATAATTTTCAGTGGATCTAAAATGTCATTCCATCCAGACCAAATATAAGTTTATAAAAAGGTAAGTATAAAGTTAGGATTGACCTTTATATGCCTTGATTTGTCAAATCACTGAGAGGTAAATAGTGGTACAGTTATGAAAAACTAACGGTAATAAAAATAATAAAGAATTTTTTTTTTATTGACATACATTTGTGATTAAAAGCTGAGCTCCAGCAACCCCGCGACCCCAAAAGGGACAAGCGGTAGAAAATGGATGGATGGATGGATGTTTAAAACAGCGATTCTCAAACTGTGGTACGTGTACCAATTGTGGTACGCGGGCTTCATTTAGTGGTACGCCAAAGAATCACTTGATTAAAATAGTGATTTATTTTCCTATATTCAAACAGTGTTACTGTTTAAACTGTGTGTAATGGGACGGCGTGGCGAAGTTGGTAGAGTGGCCGTGCCAGCAATCAGAGGGTTGCTGGTTACTGGGGTTCAATCCCCACCTTCTACCATCCTAGTCATGTCCGTTGTGTCCTTGGGCAAGACACTTCACCCTTGCTCCTGATGGCTGCTGGTTAGCGCCTTGCATGGCAGCTCCCGCCATCAGTGTGTGAATGTGTGTGTGAATGGGTGAATGTGGAAATACTGTCAAAGCGCTTTGAGTACCTTGAAGGTAGAAAAGCGCTATACAAGTATAACCCATTTATCATTTATCATTTAATGTTAGAGTGGCCAACAATATTAAATATACTTGTTAAATAAAACCTCTGCCTTGTTTTTATGAGATTTTCGGTCTACTACGCCATTGGTTCTCAAATGGGGGTACGCGTACCCCTGGGGGTACTTGAAGGTATGCCAAGGGGTACGTGAGATTTTTTTTAAATATTCTAAAAATAGCAACAATTCAAAGATCCTTTATAAATATATTTATTGAATAATACTTCAACTGATTAGGGGGTACTTGAATTAAAAAAATGTTCACAGGGGGTACATCACTGAAAAAAGTTTGAGAACCACTGTACTACGCTACTTTATTTTGATGTTGGTCATTATGGTGACGCTTGGAGAGCCAAGTTTTTTTCTGATATGGTACTTGGTGAAAAACGTTTAAGAACCACTGTTATTACCCCCAAAACAGCAGTTATGTTTGCAATGATGTCTTACTCCTCTCCCTAATAGAATATATGGCAATGTGAGTGTACCTCCACAGTGATATGCAAAGGATCCACAATCTGCCAGATGATGAGAGACAAGAAATCGATGCCAAGCAGGGCGCCAACAGTGGCACAGAGCTTCCAGGGCTCCAGGTGCTGCAGGGGCACACAAGATGAGGGTCACACAAATACACAAATCCTCTCTATGTCATTTTGTTTGAAGGGGGGATTTATGAAGCCACAAATAGACTAGCCTGAGCTGCGGCAGAAACAATGATCCATCACTAACGGAGGCCAATACAATCTGCCCTCAAAGCACTGGGCCGTGACAGCAGCAAGACAAAAAAAGACACACATATAGGAAATACCCATCAGCCCGACTGCATCAGTGAAAACAAATGTGTTTAGTATTAGTTTTAGTTTGACGCTCTGTCGTATTTCATCTTTAGCTTCCCCGTTTTCCGGTCTTGGGGTGGGACAATGAATCGCCTCACCTGCTTCCCATCTGCAATCAGGTTGACTGAAAAGCTCAATGGTGTCTGCAAGTCGACATTACCGCCTACACGTGTTTGTAGCTTGATTGTCTTCTTTGAGTTCCCTGAAGTGTTCTCTGGGAACTAAGGGTCTGGTTTACCATACTAAAATCCAAATAAAATGCGCTAAACAGTGTGTGCAATCTATAAAATACCATGCATGTACTATTAATGGTCGTGTTGCGTGTGATTAACTAACACCGCGTGTGCAATTGTAAAGTGGTGCAGACCGCCTTATTTAAATGATGATTTAGCGTGTAATTTAGTGGTCCCCACCCAGCGCTCCGTGACACAATTGCTACTGGGCCGCACAGAATTTTTTTTATTTTTTATAAACTACCGCATTTTCTCCGACTTAACTTTCGCCTGTCCCACTAAACACACCAATAAGCTTGTTAATAGATGTATATCAGAATCAGAATAGTTTTTATTGCCATTGTTTGAGAACGGTCAGATAAAACAAAAATTGAGCTGTTTGGCCACAATACCCAGCAATCTGCTTGGAAGAGAAAAGGTGAGGCCTTTAATCCCAGGAACCCCATGCATGGTGGTGGTAGTATTATGCTCTGGGCCTATTTTGCTTCCAATGGAACTGGTGCTTTACAGACAGTAAATGGGACAATGAAAAAGGAGGATTACCCCCAAATTCTTCAGGACAACCTAAAATCATCAGCCCGGAGATTGGATTTTAAAGTTAAAGTACCAATGATTGTCACACACACACTAGGTGTGGTGAAATTTGTCCTCTGCATTTAACCCATCCCCTTGTTCACCCCCTGGGAGGTGAGGGGAGCAGTGGGGAGCAGTGGGCAGCAGCGGTGCCACGCCCGGGAATCATTTTTGGTGATTTAACTCCCAATTCCAACCCTTGATGCTGAGTGTCAAGCAGGGAGGTAATGGTCCTCATTTTTATAGTCTTTGGTATGACTCGGCCAGGATTTGAACTCACAACCTACGCCGATCTCAGGGCGGACACTCTAACCACTAGGCCACTAAGTAGGTGGTCTAGTCATACCAAAGACTAGGTCATCTAGTCTTTGGTATGACTAGGTGGCCTAGTCATACTGATCTTGGGCGCAGTTCGGTGTTCCAACAGGACAATGAGCCCAAGCACACGTCAAAAGTGGTAAAGGAATGGCTAAATCAGGCTAGAATTAAGGTTTTAAAATGGCCTTCCCAAAGTCCTGACTTAAACCCCATTGAGAACATGTGGACAATACTGAAGAAACAAGTCCATGTCAGAAAACCAACACATTTAGCTAAACTGCACCAATTTTGTCAAGAGGAGTGGTCAAAAATTCAACCAAAAGCTTGCCAGAAGCTTGTGGATGGCTACCAAAAGCCCCTTATTGCAGTGAAACTTGCCAAGGGACATATCACCAAATATTAACATTGCTGTATGTATACTTTTGATCCAGCAGATTTGGTCACATTTTCAGTAGACCCATAATGAATTAATAAAAGAACCAAACTTCATGAATGTTTTTTGTGACAAACAAGTATGTGCTCCAATCACTCTATCACAAAAAATAAGAGTTGTAGAAATTTTTGGAAACTCAAGACAGCCATGACATTATGTCCTTCACAAGAGTATGTAAACTTTTAACCACGACTGCATATTAATTTATACTCAGATGCTTTTATGTGTAGTTTGCTATTTATACTGGTGCTGTGCTTGGTAATTGTCATTGTGTGTGATGTTAATTCTGCCAGTGTTTAAATACTGTGGTGAGTGGGAGAATAAGTAACTGTCTTTAAATGCATCCAGTGTTTATTTGATACCTGAAACTGTACATTTGACATTGTTTAGGTTATTACCTGCTCATTCCACCTGCTATTTCAACTGTTTATCCATTCATCATCTACTGCTCAATGCTACTTCACTCCTACATCTGCTGCATTTGTACTCCTGAATGCCAAGAGTCAAATAAAAAGGGAAAAAGTTTGACAATTGCGAGCTGAGTAATTCCCATACACACCGTGGGAAAACGGAACACATATTGTGACAAAACAGTGATGGGACGCATCATGATGAGGAGTTAAAAATGTTGGTGGATTGGTGCAAAAGTAACAACCTTTGCATCAATGTAATAAAGATCAAGGACATGGTGGTGTACTTCGAGAAGGTCAGACACCCCCTTCCTCCCTGCACACCGGTGCAGCAGATGTGGATATGATGTTCAGCTCCTATCTCGGGACCTCACTTGGAGCCACAACACTTCCTGTCTGCTCAAGAAGGGACACCAGCGTCTCTGGACGAGGGATCTCCATCCTTAGGAGCATCTACACTACCGTTCAAAAGTTTGGGGTCACCCAAACAATTTTGTGGAATAGCCTTCATTTCTAAGAACAAGAATAGACTGTCGAGTTTCAGATGAAAGTTCTCTTTTTCTGGCCATTTTAAGCGTTTAATTGACCCCACAAATGTGATGCTCCAGAAACTCAATTTGCTCAAAGGAAGGTCAGTTTTGTAGCTTCTGTAACGAGCTAAACTGTTTTCAGATGTGTGAACATGATTGCACAAGGGTTTTCTAATCATCAATTAGCCTTCTGAGCAAACACATTCAGGCATGTGATTTGACCACAATGAAAAATACTGAAAACATTTCCGGGAGTCTGGGGGACGAAGGCCCCCAGCCAGGTCCAGCCAGGTTCCCCCACCAGTGCCCTGGTGGGCTGGTGGGGGGACAAGGGGGGCAACGCCCCCCGAAGCTCCTGGTTTTTCACCAATTTAACATGCTAAAATTAACAAAGACAGCACCATTTGAAGAAAATATTTTAGTGTTTAAAGACATGACAACATCATTAATAGAACATACATAACCCAATTATCCTAATGAATCACTGTATATGGTTCAGTCCCAACAGTATTTAGTCACTAATATTTATATCTTGTGTTCATTTCACATCCACAGGTGTCACATTGATCAGTGTTATTATCTACAGTTTATTTACAGTATTACCACATTACTTCAGTTCACTTTACACATTAGCTTTCTCGAAGAGCCCAGCCCTAACATGAGCTTTCCTTGCAAATGTATTTAACAAAATACCAAATGTAAACATTTCATTCTTTTCGCCAAAATAGGATATACATTTATGAAAATAATTAAACGTGTTTAGTATTGTTTATAATAATTGGGACGGTATAGCTCGGTTGGTAGAGCGGCCGTGCCAGCAACTTGAGGGTTGCAGGTTCGATCCCCGCTTCCGCCATCCTAGTCACTGCCGTTGTGTCCTTGGGCAAGACACTTTACCCACCTGCTCCCAGTGCCACCCACACTGGTTTAAATGTAACTTAGATATTGGGTTTCACAATGTAAAGCGCTTTGAGTCACCTGAGAAAAAGCGCTATATAAATGTAATTCACTTCACTTCACACTAATAATAATAACTGGGATTTATATAGCGCTTTTCTAAGTACCCAAAGTCGCTTTACATGTTAAAAAGTTTACTCATATTTGAATATAGGAAATAATAATGTGAGGACACTGACATATTGCATGAAACAAGTGTGAAAATATTTACCTTCAAGATTGTTACACCACTGACAATAGTTTCAAGAGACTACATAAGAACTTAATATTACAAAATAGTATTATATGCAAATGTATTTCAAATAAATTGTTAACTGGATTCAATAATGCGACTCTTTGAATTTCTGTAATTTCATAATATATTTTCATGTGGCTTTTTATTTTTAGAAAAACCCATTTATATTTCGCAAAGCAATAATTGGTTAATATTTAAAACAAACATGCGTATTTCGCAAGCAAATATTTTTTTAGCTTACCTCATTATTAACAACCCTGTCTGCAACTGAAGTGGGTTGTTTGGGTGGATCTTTCCTCTCGATGTAAACAAAGGATGAAGTCCGTAAGGTTTGCTCACTTTCGGTTGACATCCAAAAGTACCAGCTAGTGAATAGTTCGTTTTCCTTGCTTCAAGTTGTTTCATATGTTTTTGGCGTTTCGCATGTACTTCCAAAGCCTTGAAACCTCGTGATCCATAGTCAATATTATCATGACACCACATGCACAAAACCTTTCCGGGACGATCGATTTTCCGAATAAAATCACCGAACAAAGTCGTAACTTGCTTCTTCCCAACAGTATCAGTGATTTCCCTTTCCATCCAGTCCCATCGTAACTTATTTTTGACATGTTTATCAATTTCTTTTACTCGTCCTTTCTCTCGAGAACCGACATCGTTTACATATGGAAAATGGCGGTATGATGACGTTATTAACGTCATCATTCATAACAGATGTCCTGATTGGTCACAAGGAACATATCGACCAATCAACTGCGGTGTTAATATAAACTACGTCTCGAATCTTGATTTAGGGTCGGAAAAAAACCCCGAAAAACGGGAGATAATTTTTTTTCCCCCCGAGATTAAAAAAGACGGAATTCCGACTTTAGACGGAAAAATCACATGCCTGCACATTGTACCATTAGAACACTGGAGTGATAGTTGCTGGAAATGGGCCTCTATACACCTATGTAGATATTGCACCAAAAACCAGACATTTGCAGCTAGAATAGTCATTTACCACATTAGCAATGTATAGAGTGTATTTCTTTAAAGTTAAGACTAGTTCAAAGTTATCTTCATTCAAAAGTACAGTGCTTTTCCTTCAAATACTGTCAAAGCGCTTTGAGTACCTTGAAGGTAGAAAAGCGCTATACAAGTATAGAAAAGAAGAAGAAGAAGAAGAAGAAAAATAAGGACATTTCAATGTGACCCCAAACTTTTGAACGGTAGTGTACATATGTGTGGTGGAGAGTACTCTCAGCACAGCCAAAGAAAGGAAGGCACTGCATAGAGTGGTGAATGCTGGTTACAGTGTCCGCCCTGAGATTGGTAGGTCGTGAGTTCAAACCCCGGCCGAGTCATACCAAAGACTATAAAAATGGGACCCATTACCTCCCTGCTTGGCACTCAGCATCAAGGGTTGGAATTGGGGGAACAGCTTCTTTCCGGAAGCCGTTTGACCGCTGGTGGTCTATAGCAATGGATACTAATCAACCCCCATCCACATTGAAAGAGTCAACTGGCATGACTTATAGCTGCAACACGACACATGACGTTCAACTATCCAAGCAGGGTGAGTAAATGTAAAAAAGTAAAAAGAAAACACTTGATTGGATAATACATCATCTCACGTTGTAGGAGATGATTAAAAAATGCTGAACTCTGCAGCTTGGCAGGATTTAACTAGGCTCTCTAGAATCCCACTCACAGCTTCTCTTTTTGCAATTACCTTTTTCTTATCCTTCTTCTCATCCTTCTTGGTGAAGACGGTATGAACCCACCAGATCTTGGTAAACATGCTGCCGTACGCAAGGCTGAAACCCAGACCAAGCAGCCACAAGCGGAACTGGTGGATAGGAAAGAGAAATCAAAGACCTCACAGTGAGGGCGGATTAATATATCAAACAAATGAATCAAATCAGCTTCAAGGGTACTTGCAATCATTAAGCCTTGTCTGACTATAATAGACTTTCTAAAAGCACCTTGAAATGAAATTGAACTACCAGGAGGTGCAGCAATTCGGCACTGACATTGTGAATCTGCTTTTGCTGTCTTGCGGTGGACAACACAAGGGAAGGCCTTTAAATAAGGAGGGAATTAAGATGAGAAGGTAATTATCTTTTTCGATCGGCGGTTGCTTTTGCTATTTAATTTGTTCATTAGTTCGACCCTGAGTCGCAAAGGGCAGAACGTGACACCAACTAAAAACTTATTTCATCAGCTGTCCACCGGAGATTTGTTTCCAGCAAGATCAAATCAAGTTCAAAGTGTTTGGCTGCAGGTCAAAATCCACCAAATCTCTTATACCAAACTTTTTAAAACTCGGACCTAAAGGTTTGCAATTTAGTTTTTTTGCATGAATTTAAAACTCTGACATGAATGTGCTCCCCCAGGTAAATCATCACTGTGCCCACGGCATTATGCTACAACAGTGGTGTCAAAGTCAAGGCCCACGGGCCAAATCCGGCCCGCGAATTAATTATCTATTTTCCCCGGGATGATATTAGAGTAGTATTAGAATCGGCCCGCAGGCCTGGTGTTTTGCAAGCACCAATACTCCATCAGTGTTGGTGCTAGGGATTTTCAAAATGGGGTCCTAGGGAACCCATCAAGTTATAAAAATGGGGTCCCACAGTAAATTTTTGGGGGGCCACTTTTTTCTAACTGTTTTGAAAACAAATGATAAATGTATGCATTATCCTGTTGTATCTCACATTCTATATTGTGTATTGGAAAAAGGTTGTCATAAACGTTACTTAATTCATTAAAAAAAATAAAAAAAATTTATGAATATGTAGATGTATTCAGTTATACACATTCATTAACTTTCTTCTTTCCTTCATGGATCTAAACTTTACCGCTGCGGGTATGTTTTTCTGTATTTTTATTGTAATATTTTCAGAATGTGTTTGTTCTATTTTTGGCCAAAGTAAGACAAAGAAAACCTCCATGCGGCCCCTGAGCTAAAATGAGTTTGACACCCCTGTGCTACAGCGTCCTAACTCTAACGTTACACACTGCTTTATGACGGCGTCATACTATGGGGCAGTTAGGGATGGGAATCGAAAACTGGTTATTGTTGAGACCACCAGGGTTTCGATCCCTGGGAATCATTTGACGGTTTTGTGAACAATTTTGTTATCGATGCCTGAGGACATGGATGACGTCCCCACGCACGGCACCGGTCAGCAACACAAATGTTAGAATTATTCGAGTGAAAAAAAGACAACAGGGTAACTTGCGATACTTGCAAAGTGGATATTTCATCAAATTGAGAAAATACTACCAGAAGCATTAACAAAGTTAGCACTGGGGTTGTCCCGTTACCAATATCTTGCTACTGGTACCGGTACAAACAGGTATTTCGATACTTTTGACATAAGTGGGACCACAACAAATGTCATTATTGGCTTATTTTAAAAACAAATCTTATAATACATTAAACATACATTTCTTATTGCAATCAAAGAAACATTTTGGCATTGTGAATACATTAGACCAGTGTTTTTCAACCTTTTCTGAGCCAAGGCACATTTTTTTAATTGAAAAAATTCTGAGGCACAACACCAGCAGACAACATAAAATGAAACTCAGTAGCCGATATTGACAATAAAAAGTTGTTCTCGCAATTGTTGGATATGACTTTAAACCATAACCAACCATGCATCAATATAGTATCATCAAATCTTGTCTCAAAGTAGGTGTACTGTCACGACCTGTCACATCACGCTGTAACTTATTTTGAGTTTTTTGCTGTTTTTCTGTGTATAGTGTTTTAGTTCTTGTCTTGCGCTCCTAATTTGGTGGCTTTTTTTTCTTTTTTTGGTATTTTCATGTAGCAGTTTCATGTCTTCCTTTGAGCGATATTTCCCGCATCTACTTTAAGCAATCAAGAATATTTCAGTTGTTTTTTATCCTTCTTTGTGGGGACATTGTTGATTGTCATGTCATGTTCGGATGTACATTGTGGACGCCGCCTTTTCTCCACAGTAAGTCTTTGCTGTCGTCCAGCATTCTGTTTTTGTTTACTTTGTAGCCAGTTCAGTTTTAGTTTTGTTCCGCATAGCCTTCCCTAAGCTTCAATGCCTTTTCTTAGGGGCAGTTACCTTTTGTTTATTTTTGATTTAAGGACTAGACACCTTTTTACCAGCATGCTGCCTCCCGCTGTTTCCGACATCTACAAAGCAATTAGCTACTGCCTGCCACCTACTGATATGGAAGAGTATTACACGGTTACTCTGCCGAGCTCTAGACAGCACCGACACTCAACAACAACACATCATTTGCAGACTATAATTACTGGTTTGCAAAAAATATTTTTAACCTAAATAGGTGAAATTAAATAATCTCCCACGGCACAACAGACTGTATCTCACGGCACACTAGTGTGCCGCGGCACAGTGGTTGAAAAACACTGTATTAGAGAACTTCTCTTTTAGTAGTTAGTAAGCAAAGGCTCTTAAATTGGCTGCTGACATATGCAGTAACATATTGTGTCATAGTTGATTGTATTATTTTGTCAAAATTATGAAGGAATTAATTATTAATATACTTGTTAATTTACTGTTAATATAGTCTTACTTTCTGTTTTAACATGTTCTATCTACATTTCTGTTAAAATGTTTAAACACTTATTATAGGTAAACACTTATTCTTCTTTTGTTTGGACACTTCACATACGTTTTGGCTGGTACTACACATTTTGGTATCAATCTAATACCAAGTATAGTTGCAGGGTCATACTTAAACTAAAAAAAAATGACAAAAGATTTTGTGATAATAGAAAATATCGATGTAATTATTGTAGTATATACGACTATATACGCCTCTTGTACTTGGTGTCGTTAGAGGAGAGTTAGCTTGTTGTTAGCGGTTAGCTGTTGTATCCTCCTTGGGTGTGTAGTGAAGCATGTTTAGCTATTCATCGTCCTGCAGGGATGATACTTGTAAGAAACAAAGTTGATTTGTTGCCATGGGGGCGATGATTAGTAATTTAGGAGTAGCTAAAACACTGCCGTTTGCGGATAGACATTAGACGCTAGGTAGCTAGCAATGTTTTAAAGCATCGCTTGCAGTGCCTCGTTTCAGTGTTTATAGCTTCACCTTTATAATTAGTTTTTAAGCCAAAATGCGTTCATTCTCCCTCTTCTGTCTCCAACACTGTGTCTGCCTTACATGCGCCTTTGCTAGTTTTACCAGCAATGTCACGATGTGACAACGGCCCGCCATCATGTCCATAAAAATAAAAAAAATACTGGTATTATTCAGAGGCATTATAGTACCGTTTTTAATTTATTAGCACCGGTATACTGTACAAATCTAGTCAACACGTTGTCTGCTGTTAATATTGCAGGTAAATACAAAACTAACACTGTCTACACCATGTTAAAACATGCTATCATTAACTGTAAATGTGGAATTAATGTTTCTAATGCATTACATGACGAGACGCCGTGTCACGAACAGTTTGCACATCTCCTTCCTGTCTAAGAGGTGTTCTACACAGCTGCAGACACGGTGATTAGTCATAAATATTGCATACGTTTCCCTACAAAGCAGATAAGCTAAATTGTCTGCAAAGTAATGGTTAATTTTCATACTGACGGTTGAAAAATTGCCCTGTCTACAGTTCTACTTGACTTGACTTGCTTGTATTTGTCTTTGTCTGACAACATTTTATTTAACATTTATACTGTATCGACATTTAAAAAAAAAAAAAAAAGTCACTTATACTTGAAAAATGTTAAACATGTTCTCAAACATTTTGTCATGACGCGGAGTCGAACCCTTGTTTCCTCTGCAGCTGGAGCTGCCGGCACCTCCGCTGGCAGCGCGCTCAGACACCCCCCTTGATTTGATGAAGGATACATCCAACATTCACAGACAACAACTCCTGGTAACATTTACACCATTGATTATACACATAGGCTACACCCATTCACTTAGAGTAGCATACACACGCCACGTAATCATCAAAGGTTTGAATAAACCTTGTGAACCGCAGTTCTGTCTTGGTTGTCACCTCCTTCCCTTCTCTGTACACAACACATTTTTGTGCAATTGACATTTGTCACAGAAAAGTAGAATATTTGTTTTATTACTACAATCTTTTTAAAATAGTAGGTCAAAAAAGTCAATTTCTCTTATTTACACAAAAATATTTTGAAAATAAAAGTGATATAAAATAGCTACCTTTACTTCTACCAAAAGGAAATGTGAGGTTTGACCATCCAATACAATCAAGCAAAAGCTTACAGGCAGCCTGAGAAAGATAAGAAAGCACATGACTGTGGAAAAAAGACTACTTAAAACTAAGGATGTCCGATAATGGCTTTTTGCCGATATCCGATATTCCGATATTGTCCAACTCTTAATTACCGATACCGATATCAACCGATACCGTATATACAGTCGTGGAATTAACACATTATTATGCCTAATTTGGACAACCAGGTATGGTGAAGATAAGGTCCTTTTAAAAAATAAAAAAATAAGATAAATAAATTAAAAACATTTTCTTGAATAAAAAAGAAATTAAAACAATATAACAACAGTTACATAGAAACTAGTAATTAATGAAAATGAGTAAAATTAAATGTTAAAGGTTAGTACTATTAGTGGACCAGCAGCACGCACAATCATGTGTGCTTACAGACTGTATCCCTTGCAGACTGTATTGTTATATATTGATATACAGTATAATGTAGGAACCAGAATATTAATAACAGAAAGAAACAACCCTTTTGTGTGAATGAGTGTAAATGGGGGAGAGAGGGTTTTTGGGTCGGTGTACTAATTGTAAGTGTATCTTGTGTTTTTTATGTTGATTTAATAAAAACAATTAAAAAAAAAAAAATTATCAATAAAAAAAAACAAACAAAAAAACAACCATACCGATAATAAAAAAACGATACCGATAATTTCCGATATTACATTTTAAATCATTTATCGGCCGATAACGTTGGCAGGCCGATATTATGGGACATCTCTACTTAAAACAGTCTGGTGCAATTCATGTGAGAGTAGTTTGCAGGTGGCTGGGTTGCTCTTATCGACCCATAGGCTGAGTACAAAAAGACCACATGGTGATTGGCAGGCACTGCGAAAATTAGTGCGTAAGTATGCGTGTGCTCAGTCAAGTGTCTGAGGCAAGAACCTGGGCTCATTTGGATTTTCCCTGAAGTTATATGGGGGGCCCCACATTTGCGGTCCCCTCCAACGTTTCTCATTGTCATCCCATTGGGTTGAGGTTTTACTTGCCCTGATGTGGGATCTGAGCCGAGGATGTACGTTGTGGCTTGTGCAGCCCTTTGAGACACTCGTGATTTAGGGCTGTATAAGTAAACTTTGATTGATTGACTTTGATATTACATTATATTCATTCATCCATCCATTTGGCACCACTTTACCCTTTCAGGGTGCTAGAGCCTATCCCAGCTGCGCTTAGGCGGAAGGCTGGGTACACCCTAGACAAGTCGCCACCTCATCACAGGGCCAACGCAGATACACAGTCAAGCATTCATACTCACATTCATAATATAGTTATTTTCAAAACAAAAACTGTTTTCCCCCACACTTCATCAAGGCTGGAGTCTATTAAGGCCTTACTCATGTGTTTGAATTGATGAGTATTTCTGGTCTTGTCATCCTCGTCCGGACAGAAAGGTGACATGGCAGTGTGGCTGGATCAAAACAGATGTCGGACACGCTTTGCTAAACAAAAAGTTACTTTATTACAAACAAGCGTCATTATACAGGTCTGCAGTACCTGGAGGAGGTTTTATCAAAAATTAGGCACTCCTAATTTAGGGGAGCCGAACCACAGTTTTATATTCCTTATTTCTCTGTCTGGGTGTGTGTTAATTAAGGAGAGTACAACCTGACCATGTAAGGAGATGTTCGCGTGTAAGACTGGGAAGACAACAGATGTATACCATAACTTGTAGGTTGATGTTTAGGATGAACATGGAGTCTCTCCTCCAGGATAGAGCTATCACTTTTGCATTCCGAAGTCTGAATTTATTGCCTCTTCTTGTGAGAGAGTTAACCCAGTCCACATGCGAATGCCCAACTAAGGCGCCTTAATTTATTATGCCCTCAACCATTATTTACTTAAATCTGGTGGTTCGCTTTCTCCAAGTTGAATATAAACATTCACCATATGTAGAACACAATATGAGTTAATGAATACACTTCATTATACTCTTGTGTTTTCTTAACTAAACAAAGTTGATGCTAATATGTTTGCTATCCTTTTATCCAAATGAGAATCGACAAGAGAATTGATAAAGAACCGAACTGTTAAGAATAATTTTTTTTAATTTTTTTAAATCTTATCAAATCCCATCCCTAGAGGGAGTATAGAGCAACCCCAGCTACCGTTGACAAGATATTTACCTTCTTGTGTAGTAGTGAACAATGACAAGTACAACATCCAGATCACTGTTGGTGCTGGAACTAATGATTCAGAAACAACAGTTTATTTTTAATGCAGAAGAGAAGTTTGTGAAAATCGGTGGTAAAACCCAAGAACGAATCGCGGCAGAGGACAGGTGGATTTGCAACACTATGTTACTGTAAATAAAAGCATTTAAGAACTATTTAAACTTGATAACACATGCAACGCTGATCTCCTAAACGCGTGCAAAGTGGATTTTGTATCTTAAGTGAGCAGAATAAGGCGTACAATCCATTTTGCGTCTCCGTCTTCTTTGAATATGCAGAATAAATGCTGATCATCAGAATGCCCGCACTACTGGGAGGAGAAAACGCAAATATATTACACAGCATGCACAGTGTGATTTATCAACACTCATCACTGTTTAGCATGCACTATTTAGCACGTCTGAAATGTACGGGCAAACTGACACACTCTCGCTGCTCGCGCTGCAAAGACAGACGACTGACATACAATCCTTTGTCATAAGTGCATGTGTCAACATATGTCCATGGTCTGTCAGAAATAAAAAATATTAAACATGTTGTCTATTCAAAAATATAATTTTATAATTTTAGAGCTACATGCTGGGTGAGTTAAGGGGTTGATTAAAACAAATTTAACTGATGTGTTAAATGTGTCTGCTGGCGATTTTTTCAATGCTCTTCCTTTTTTCATTTATCATATATAACATTAACATACAGTACAGGGCAAACGTTTGGACACACCTTCTCATTCAATGGGTTTTCTTTATTTTCATGACTATTTACATTGTAGATTGTCACTGAAGGCATCAAAACTATGAATGAACACGTGGAGTTATGTACTTAACAAAAAAAGGTGAAATAACTGAAAACATGTTTTGTATTCTAGTTTCTTCAAAATAGCCACCCTTTGCTCGGATTACTGCTTTGCACACTCTTGGCATTCTCTCGATGAGCTTCAAGAGGTAACCTGAAATGGTTTTCACCTAACAGGTGTGCTTGAAGCTTATCGAGAGAATGCCAAGAGTGTGCAAAGCAGTAGTCAGAGCAAAGGGTGGAGATTTCGAAGAAACTAGAATATAAAACATGTTTTCAGTTATTTTCCCTTTTTTTGTTAAGTACATAACTCCCACGTGTTCATTCATAGTTTTGATGCCTTCAGTGACAATCTGCAATGTAAATCAGGGGTGGGCAATTAATTTTTACCGGGGGCCGCATGAGCAACCCGAGCACTGCTGGAGGGCCGCACCGACAATATTTCAATTAAATTTTGCACAAATTATTTTTGATATACCGTAAGATAGATAATAATAATATTTTCATTTAACCTAACTTATCTTTATACAAAAGCAGATGGCTTTTGATGGTTTTATTTTTAACACTTTCTTACACAACACTTCCTGATGTATATTACAATACAAAAATTTCAATTTCTGTCACTTCATCCTGCATCCTCTTTGTTGTGAACGTAGCATGCCTGTAAGGTGATTGGCGAAGAAGGAGGAAGCGTTGAGGAGTGAGGATTGGTTTTCCTTTTGGAAAGAACGAGATAAGTTGAGCTGTGTTAGTATAGCATGCTCAATAAAAGTTTAAAAAGAGCATCAGACTTGGTGTGCACTTCTTCTGGACGCTACAATTGATGTCACAAGTGGGATGAAATGCCTCCCAGTTCGCCTTGCCATCAAACCTGGGAGTCTTCATTGAGTGCGGAATTCCCCCCGTGGCAAGCAGCGTGGCTGCACCTGTAAACGCTGCCTCTCTCTCTCTTTCTCTCAGTCTCTCTCTCTCTCTCTTTGCAGCGAGCTCCTCACGTGGCACGTACCTCCCGATGACGTAGCACACAAACAGTGCAGTATGCGCAAAGTTTTACTTCTGACATCAATTGTAGCGTCCAGAAGAAGCGCACACCAAGTCTGATGCAATTTTTACACTTTTATTGAGCAAGCTATACTAACACAGCTGAACATATCTCGTTCCTTCCACACGCACGTCTCCTCACTTCTCATTTACGCAACTCAAGAAGACAACATCTACTTCAGCAGGTCGTTACACTATATTCTTTAAACACAGCAACGTGTGTACCACAAATTAAGCACACGGCTTTACCTTTACTTGGCAGTCCATGTCTTTTTTAAAACACGCCATTCGTCATCAACTTTTCTCTTTTTAGCGTCTCGGGGATAACCGGGCATGTCGCTGTGCGCCTTCCCTCACAGGACATACGCACATATAACACTTTTCAAAATAAAAGCAGCACAGTTGTATTGCACGCACGACAAAGATGTTTTTTTAAATTTATTTTGTATTTGTGATTGCCGCTGCGCGCACGAGCATACGTCCACACGGAAGTAATAGAAATAACGCTTTTCAAAACAAAAGCAGCCCCGTTGTATTGCACACTCGAAATAGATACTTTTTAAAATTTATTTTGTAATTTATAATTGGCCTTACGCGGGCCGGACAGGGACGTACAAAGGGCCGGATGCGGCCTGCGGGCCGCAGAATGCCCAGGTCTGATGTAAATAGTCAAGGAAGTAAATAAAAACGCATTGAATGAGAAGGTGTGTCCAAAATTTTGGCCCGTACTGTATATTTTATTTGAAAAAAACGTCTTGAAATACACATTTTTTGCATCTTGAGCACAGTAAGTGCAGCCTCACTCCTATGTGCGCACCTTCAGCGCAAAAAAAAAGGAAAAAAATGTGGTTTCCATTGTAGATGCATGTTGGATGTCTCTTGCATGTTTGAAAACATAGCAAACGCTACAGGTAGAAGCACAAAAACATGAATGTGCAGTAAAAGATCGAGTGTCTCCATGGTGATGCCAGTGTATCACATCCTCATTTAAATAAGGCGGTCTGCACTAAGGCTGAAACGACGCGTCGACGTAGTCGACGTCATCGGTTACGTAAATACGTCGACGCCGTTTTTGTGCGTCGACGCGTCGCATATTTACGTCACACTACCGTCATGGCGAAGCGCAAAGCAGACGATCAAAGCAGACGATGCGAGCGAGGGGGGAAAAGCATGCCAAAAGTGGTCAAAAGTGTGGGAGTATTTCAATAAACGGCCTAATAATGTTGTTGTATGCACACTGTGTCGAGCGGAAATGGCCTATCATAGCAGCACAACGGCTATGAACGAACATTTGAAAAGAAAACCATATAGTCAATCGTCCGCGCGAGCATACGTTGTCATCATTACACAAAAACATGAATGTGTCATTTGTATCTGCTAGGGGTGTAACGGTACGTGTTTTGTATTGAACCGTTTCGGTACGGGGCTTTCGGTTCGGTACGGGGGTGTACCAAACGAGTTTCTAAGCTAAAGCTAAAGTGTTAACAAGCTGCTTTGCTCCGTCTGCCTCTGTCTCAGCACGCAGCATTGTCCCACCCACACAACCATCTGATTGGTACACACGAAGCATTACCAGCCAATCAGCAGTGCGTATTCAGAGCGTTACCAGCCAATCAGCAGTGCGTATTCAGAGCGCATGTAGTCAGCGCTTCAGCGTGGAGCAGATAGGTGTTTAGCAGGTGAGCATCAGGCAGCGGACTCTCCCCAAATGATAATAAACACCTCCCAGTCAACTACTAGTAACATCACTATGAGCCCGTTGACCTTCTAGAAATATAAACTGCAGCTCAGCTCACTCGCAGTCCTGGCTTGAGGTGAAGGCTAATTACCTCTCAGTTCAAGCCACATCGACCCCTTCTGAGCGCCTATTTTCAGCTGCTGGGAATATTGTAAACAAGAAAAGAACCAGAGCATGTACACATGCTAACCTTTCTTCATTACAACTGTTAGTCACTCACTGGAATGAGTAGAATTGGTTATTGTGTACTGTGTTGGACTGGATGTTTATTTTGCACATTTTAAAAGCCATACTTAATGTTTACAGTCCTCCAGAATATTTAGATTGGCACTTTTTTGTATTGGATGTTTATCTTTATTTTTGCACATTTTAGCAAATAAGCAATACTTTCACTTTTGTTGAAATGTTTACACTGTTGTTACAGAATATTTCGTTTTGCACTTTTTTGTATTGGATGTTTATCTTTATTTTTGCACATTTTAAAGCAAAATAAGCAATACTTTTACTTTTGAAATGCTTATACTATTGCAGAATATTAAGATTTGCACTGGATGTTGATACTTTTATATTTGCACATTAAAAAGCAAATAAGCTACTTTTAATTTTGTTAAATGTTAAAAGTTTTAAATGTTTACATTGTTACAGAATATTTAGTCATGTTGTTGTCAATGTTGACTGAGTGGCCATACTTCTTTTTTTTTGTAAATAAAAGCCATGCCTTTTGAAAAAACGGGCCTACATTTATTTTTTCATGGCTGTGCCAGCAATCGGAGTGTTGCTGGTTACTGGGGTTCAATTCCCACCTTCTACCTTCCTAGTCACGTCCGTTGTGTCCTTGGGCAAGACACTTCACCCTTTGCCTCTGATGGCTGCTGGTTAGCGCCTTGCATGGCAGCTCCCGCCATCAGTGTGTGAATGTGTGTGTGAATGGGTAAATGTGGAAATACTGTCAAAGCGCTTTGAGTACCTTGAAGATAGAAAAGCGCTATACAAGTATAACCCATTTATCTTCATTTTGAATAAAAAAATAATCGGTAAAAGGAAAAATAATCTATAGATTAATCGAAAAAAAATAATCGAAAGATTAACAGATTAATCGAAAAAATAATCTATAGATTAATCAATAGAAAAATAATCGTTAGCTGCAGCCTTAGTCTGCACCCCTTTACAATTGTACACACAGTGTTGGTAAATCACACACAACATGCCCACTAATAGTCCATGCAATTTGTGTACTATTAGTTGCTGTTTAGCGCGTGGTATTAGGATCTTAGTAAATCAGGCCCTAAGTCGCTTGTTGACGAGTGTTGCTTGTTTAAACCTTAAAAAAAAGTTTATAAAGTTACATTAAAAATATTTTAAGTTAACTCGGCTCATGTTAATCTATTTTAATAATCAGGTGATTGTTACAGTAAGGGTGGCATATCGTTTCAAATATTGATCAAATCAATACCAAAGTGAATATTGATGGATTGATACTTTTGTTGCAATTTCCAGATGTTACATTATTGTAGTGTTTCTATACTGTTACATTGTTTTATATTGTTGAATTCAGTTAATATTTATTTTGTGTTTTATCAAAATCATAACCAACTAACTGGAGGAAAATTCTTAAAATGATTTGACCATGACGTGTGACATGACATGAGTGCGTGTTCGCACGCCAAAACCAGAAAGTCTTCTTGCTGCCTGAGTGCAAAGAGCAACTCTGTAGATCAGGGATGTCAAACGTACAGCCCGCGGGCCGGATTAGGCCCACGAACAGGTTTTATCCGGCAAAAAAACCCAACAACAACATCATTATGATTTGTACATTTTCAGAATGTGGTTGTTCTATTTTTAAACAAAGAAAACAATCTGAAGTTGTCTTTATTTTTAAGTTATCGTGCCATGATTTAATCAGTCCGGCCCATTTGGGAGTGGATTTTTCTCCATGTGTTCACTTGTATTAAAAAATAAGAGCACCAGTCAGAAAAAAGCATTATAGACAGAAAAATAACACAAAAATCTGAAAACTGCCAGGCAGATCATATCTTATTTTTTTTTATTATTTAAAGGGGAACATCCCATTTTTTGGAATTTTGCCTATCATTCACAACTCTTATATAAGACAAGAACACCTTGGTTTTTCTTGAATTTTTTTTTTTAAATTTTAACTCTTAAATTATCGCGAGCAAAAGTCAGCTAACAGTGGAGCCATTGGGAGTTGCTCTTATCCGCCAATAAAGCGCTCTAAAAACATCCAAAAACCTCCATCAACGTTTTACATACACATATGTAATGTAGTAACAGGTATATTCATAATACCATGTAATATTTATGTATTTTTGTCATTTTAAGCAGACGGTGGCGTATTACTACTACTCAGTGGCCTAATGGTTAGAGTGTCCGCCCTGAGATCGGTAGGTTGTGAGTTCAAACCCCGGCCGAGTCATACCAAAGACTATAAAAATGGGACCCATTACCTCCATGCTTGGCACTCAGAATTAAAGGCCTACTGAAACCCACTACTACCAACCACGCAGTCTGATAGTTTATATATCAATGATGAAATCTTAACATTGCAACACATGCCAATACGGCCGGGTTAACTTATAAAGTGCAATTTTAAAATTCCTGCCACACTTCCGGTTGAAAAACTCCTTTGGATATGATTTATGCGCGTGACGTCACAAAAGCAACGGAAGTTGTTGGACCCCATCGGACCCGATAGAAAAGCCTCTTGTTTTCTTTGACAAAATTCCACAGTATTCTGGACATCTGTGTTGGTGAATCTTTTGAGACTGCAAGAAGAACGTTGTAGGTGGGATCGATCGGTGTCTTAGCGGCTAAGTACAATACTGTAATATCTGTGATATTTGCATTAGTGTACTGTGTCTTTAAGGGTTTGGGAAACGCGCATGCGCGAGTGAGTTGGCGGAGAACTTGAGTGTGTGTGAGCGTGACTTTTGGCTAACAGCAGCTCGTGTATGTGTGTGCGTTACTTTTTGAACTACAACCAGTTACCGCTTGTTAATAAAGCGATTGAGCAATTTGTTTAATGGACAATGGAGACTGCAAATAAGAAAGTTGGAGCCGGTGGAGCGGCGGACTACAGCAACACCAACACCAGGAGGTTGTGTTGTGTTTTGAGCAGGATAACAGACGCACTACGGTGAGTCTAGCTTTGGCTTCCAAACATTTGATCGATTGCCCGTACGTGCGTGTCGATATGTGCATGTGACGTACGTAACTTTGTGGAAATATATGTTTCTTGCCGACTCTGATGGCGGCCGGGGTGTCGTCAAAAGCGTACAACACCCGCCGCCGCATCTAAGTTAGCTACGCAGCTAGGTTAGCTTCTGTTTTTTTAGCTTCGCCAAGCGGAATATTATTAATCGTGTATTTACATGTTCATGGTTTAATAGTATTATTGATCTTCTGTCTATCCATCCAGGCAGGTTTTTTTAAATTTAGTTTCTATCTGCATTTGAGACTGGCGCTATTGCGTTGGCTGCGTTGCTAGGTTAGCTTCGGTTTTTTTAGCTTCGCCAAGCGGAATATTATTAATCGTGTATTTACATGTTCATGGTTTAATAGTATTATTGATCTTCTGTCTATCCATCCAGTCAGGGTTTTTTTTTCTTTAGTTTCTATCTGCATTTGAGACTGGCGCTATCGCGTTGGCTACGTTGCTAGGTTAGCTTCTGTTTTTTTAGCTTCGCCAAGCGGAATATTACTAATCGTGTATTTACATGTTCATGGTTTAATAGTATTATTGATCTTCTGTCTATCCATCCAGTCAGGTTTTTTTTTTAATTTAGTTTCTATCTGCATTTGAGACTGCTGCTATAACGTTGGCTACGTAGCTAGGTTAGCTTCTATTTTTTTAGCTTCGCAAAGCTGAATTATTAATCGTGTATTTACATGTTCAGTCACTGTGAATGTCCATTTCGCGTTCTCGACTCTCATTTTCAAGAGGATATAGTATCTGAGATGGTTTAAAATACAAATCTGTGATACACAATAGAAAAAGGAGAGAGTGTGGAATCCAATGAGCCAGCTTGTACCTAAGTTACGGTCAGAGCGAAAAAAGATATGTCCATCCCTGCCTCTCAAGTCCTTCACTGAAACGTTCCTCATCTACGAATCTTTCATCCTCGCTCAAATTAATGGGGTAATCGTCACTTTCTCGGTCCGAATCTCTCTCGGTCCATTGTAAACAACGGGGAATTGTGAGCAGCACTACCGCTTGTGACGTCACGCTACTTCCGGTACAGGCAAGGCTTTTTTTATCAGCGAGCAAAAGTTGCGAACTTTATCGTCGATTTTCTCTACTAAATCCTTTCAGCAAAAATATGGCAATATCGCGAAATGATCAAGTATGACACATAGAATGGATCTGCTATTCCCGTTTAAATAAAAAAATGTCATTTCAGTAGGCCTTTAAGGGTTGGAATTGGGGGTTAAATCACCAAAAATGATTCCCGGGCGCGGCCACTGCTGCTGCCCACTGCTCCCTTCACCTCACAGGGGGTGAGCAAGGGTGATGGGTCAAATGCAGAGGACAAATTTCACCCCACCTAGTGTGTGTGTGACAATCATTGGTACTTTAACTTTTTAACTTTAACTTTAATTTCACAGAGCGCATCACAACATTCGCATTTCCCTTCACCAACATCAACACTATCTTCACCATGCAGACTTCATGAGAGCCAACGATTACTTTGGGACAAATTATATTTTCAAGCCTGAATATAAGGGGTATGATCTACAAGTTTTAGAAGCTGTGTGCTAAATAGATGCAGATTGAATGAAACCCTAAGCACCATGGAGCATTATTGCGAAGCGCTAAACAAGCAAAAAAAAAAACTTGGAACACAATAAAACAATCCGCTCTCCTGGGAAGAATTATGAAGAATTAATCATAATCCTCAAGAAGGGAAAAAAAAGTGCTGCAAACCAGCGTCTTTTTGTGTCTTTTTCGCCATCATGCAAATTTTTTAACAATCGGACTCGTGAATCTGTTAGCGATGCCATCTTTCACGAAATGTTAGTTAAAAAGATGCTAGTCATGCACAATGACGCAAGATCAAGAGAGCAACTACTAAAAAAGATCGCTGACCTGCAAAAAGACATTCAACGCATGTCAGACTCACTCAGGACTCACTCAGCTGGCTGAAAACATCGAAGACCGGTGAGCCAGCTTCAGCTAATAGAGACACATTCCTCTGGGATCCGTCCTCTTCCTGCCAGCGACCTTCGTGTTCCACTCCAAACAAGAGGGCTCCCTGGACCGAGGTGGTCGTTCGCTGTCGGAGAAGGCCTCCGAGTGTCACACAGCAGACTCACAACAGGGGACACACCCTGGACCTGGTCATAAGCCATGGCCTGTCCATTGGCGTGTCTTCTTTTTGTTGACCTGGCTGTGTCTGACCACTATTGTGTCTTCTTAATATCACCAGTCCCCGGTGAGAACAGTGAGGAAACGCTACATAACTTCTGGAGTGGCTGCAAATTATATTAAGATTTTACAGAACGCTCCTGCTGAAACGTCATCGTTGATCGTTTTACCAGTAAACTGAAATCAACTTTGGACTCAGTAGCTCCACTTTTAACAAAAACAATCAAAACGAAACCTACACCTCTGTGGAGAAACAATGAACAATTACGTCAGTTAAAAACAAATTGCAGGAGTGCGGAGAGGAGATGGAGGAAATCCAAATTAACAATACATTATCAGATTTTACATCAACAACTCAAGACCTACAATAACACAGTCAAACAGGCCAGAATTCAACATTATTCACAACTCATCACAGAACATAAAAGCAACCCATGGTTCCTCTTCTCCACTTTTTCTATTTGAACAAGTAGACTTTGCAAGAACTTTGCGGACCACCTCAGAACCAAGATTAAAGACATTAGCTCTGGTCTCCAAACACAACACGTTTTATATGCTGACACAGCTGATTTGTTGTCCTTGCCTGAGGCAACACAGGAGATTTTTGTCCTGGTTGAAGCATGGACACTTGGTAGAGTTTTCTCCAAAATAAACCCAATAACTTGCCTTTTAGATCCAATTCCTACATCACTTTTTAAATCATTTTATGGATTCTTTGAGGAACAGCTTTTAACTATTATGAACTGCTCTCTTCAGACAGGTGTCTTCCCCGCCGCTCTCTTTCTGAATATTTTTAATAACTACTGACCTGTATCCAACTTACAGTTTTTAAGTAAAATTAAAAAATATTTTAAATGACAGGTACAATTTAAATAATAAAAAACTAACAGTGCTGGTTCTGCTGGATCTAAGCGCTGCTTTTGACACAGTAGACCATCACATTTTACTAAAGAGACTTTGACACCTGGTGGGCCTCTCTGGTACTGTTTTTTAACTGGTCCGCTCTTATTTCACAGACAGATTTTTTGTATGTAAGCATGGAGACATGTCCCTCGGGAACCCACGAGATAAGATGTGGGGTTCCTCAAGGCTCAGTTTTACGTCCCATTCTTTTTAATGTTTTCTATGCTGCCTCTTGGAGACGTCATTAGGAGACTCTGCATCAGTTTACACAGTTACGCTGATGATACCCAGTTGTACATTGCCGTGTCTCCTGATGACTCAGGACCAATAGATACCCTTTTTAACTGCATTAGACATCAAGTCATGGATGGCAGTGAATTTTCTACAGCTCAACCAGGACAAAACAGAGGTTTTAGTTATAGGTCCTGTAGACCAGAGGGAGAAACTTTTACCAAAGTTATAAGATTTTAAACCAACACAGTCTGTAAAAAAATCTGGGCGTGATTTTTGACTCCGAGCTGACTTTTATCCCACATATAAAAATATTACAAAAAGAGGTTTTTATCATCTTAAGAACACAGACACAGTCCGCCTGTTTCTCTCACAGTCCAACACGTGCTAATGCATGCTTTTATTTCCTGTCATTTAGACTATTGTAATGCCCTGCTCTCTGGCCTTCTCAAAAAGAATATCAGATGTCTAGAATTGTTACAAAACTCAGATGCACGCGTGCTGACGAGGACCAGAGGGCGGAAGCATAAAGTACCCCTCCAGTAGCCCTGCTTGAAAATTACCAAGTAAGTGTGAAGATGTTGAAGTGGGTCTGTTGAAGCTAAGCCCGCCACCCGGTGGGGAAAGAGCGTAATGGCACAGAGAGGAGAAGAGGAGCTGCACCAGTAGCCCAGAGACTGCCTCCAATCTACGTAAAAGCACAGGTATCA
Organism: Entelurus aequoreus; assembly: GCF_033978785.1. Lineage (NCBI taxonomy): Eukaryota > Metazoa > Chordata > Actinopteri > Syngnathiformes > Syngnathidae > Entelurus > Entelurus aequoreus. The sequence goes on along the minus strand of NC_084738.1, from coordinate 49,860,758 downwards.
CAGACCTGAACCCCGCCCCGCCAAAGGTGTTATGTGTGTGGCCAAGAGGACCACCCGTCTTGGGACTGTCCAGACAGAGAGCGTGGTCAAGACGTCAGTTTGGAGACTGAGTCGGAAACCCCTCGCCAGAGCCTGTACGTCACCTCCTGCTGGGCCCACAAATAAACAAGACGAGCCACCCTGCCGGTGAGAGTGGGAGGGGTGGATACGCATGCCCTATTAGATTCCGGCAACTCCATCACGCTGGTGCGGGCAGATCTGGCGGCCACCGCTGAGGGAGAGATGGTTCCAGTGACCTGCGTTCACGGTGACGTCCAGCAGTACCCCACCACGTCCCTACAGCTGCAGACACCGAGGGGTGAGACCACACAATCCAGGTTGGTGTGATCCCAAAACTCCTTGTTCCACTGCCAATTGGAACCGATTGCACCCTATTTGAGAGGTACTGGCCAGCCATAGTCAGCCATAGTAGGCCCCGGTGCCAGGGACGGTGCCATTGTAGAGAGCAGGTGCCATTGTAGAGAGCAACTGCCAGTGTATCCAGCCTTTTGACGGACCAAGGCCCATGCTTCATGTCTAAAGTCGTCAAAGCCTTGTGTATATGGTTGAAAGTGAAGCAGCTACGGACCTCAGTGTACTATCCCCAGACGGACGGTCCGGTGAAAAGGTTCAACGCGACATCGAAAAAGATCCTGAGAAAGGTGGTTGACGTAAATGGTAAATGGGTTATACTTGTATAGCGCTTTTCTACCTTCAAGGTACTCAAAGCGCTTTCTATTCATCACTATTTCCACATTCACCCATTCACACACACATTCACACACTGATGGCGGGAGCTGCCATGCAAGGCCCTAACCACGACCCATCAGGAGCAAGGGTGAAGTGTCTTGCTCAAGGACACAACGGACATGACACGGTTGGTAGAAGGTGGGGATTGAACCAGGAACCGTCAGGTTGCTGGCACGGCCACTCCCCCAATCGCGCCACGCCGTCCCGACGTAGATGGAAAGAATTGAGACCAACTCATTCCCCATGTGCTTTTTGCGGCATCCACTGGCTTCTCCCCATTTGAGCTCTTCTATGGGCAGAGCCCCCCCGAGGCCTTCTCGACCTGGCAAAGAAAGCCTGGGAGAGCCAGCCGTCACCCCATAGCTCGGTATAAGACCAAGTCAAGCAGATGCAGGGGAGGATGAAGAAGGTGTGGCCTCTGGTGCGACAATCCAATCAATCCAATCCACTTTATTTATATAGCACATTTAAACAACAGAAATGTTTCCAAAGTGCTGCACAACAATATTAAAAACAATATTAAAAACAATATTAAAAACAATAATCAAATATTATCCTTAGCTCCACCAATGACTGAATAAAAACAAAAAATAAATAAATATAGAACCAATATAAAAACAATATAAAAATAAATATGATTAAAAACGATTTTAAAGGGAAAAACTAATTAAAACAGTAAATAGAAATCAAAATGTATTAAAAAAAAAAACACAGAGGACAACAGAGGACAGAGGACCACACAACTCACGTAGTGTTAAAAGCCAAAGAATAAAAGTGGGTCTTAAGATGAGACTTAAAACACTCCACTGTGGGAGCAGTTTGAACATGGAGGGGCAGAGTGTTCCAGAGCTTAGGGCCGACAACAGAGAAGGCCCTGTCTCCCCTGGATTTAAGTCTGACGTCGCATAGACAGTTAAGAAGGGGTGTCAGGGGGCCGTGGCCTTTTGAAATTGGCATATAAATTTGCCAGTCATCTGCATAAAAGTGATAGAACACTCCGTGTCTTTTAAAAATCTCTCCAAGAGGGAGAATGTATAGGGAAAACAGGATGGGGCCTAAAATAGATCACTGGGGGACACCACAATAAAGCGGAACAGAAGAAGAGGTGCGTCCCCCAGCCTGACAGAGAAGGACTTCTCTGACAGGTAGGATCTGAACCACTCTAATGCAGTCCTCCTGACACCCACACAGTCTCTCAGGCGGTCTAAAAGAATTGTGTGGTCGACTGTGTCAAAGGCAGCTGTAAGATCTAAAAGCACTAAAATGGCAGAGCTGCCAGAATCAGACATTTAAAAACCTTTAAAAGTGCAGATTCAGTACTGTGCAAAGCTTTGTATCCAGACTGAAATGGATCTAAAGTGTTATTTTCATCTAAAAAAGGCTGCAGTTGCACCAAAACACACTTCTCCAAAATTGTTGACACAAAAGGTAATTTGGAAATGGGCCGATAATTTGACAAACTTGTAGGATCAAGACCTGTTTTTTAATCAAAGGCTCAACAGCAGCTCTTTTACAAAAATAGGGGACACAGCCAGAAATCAAGCTGCTGTTGATGATGTCCCTAACAGACAAGTCAATAGTGTCCCAGATTTCTTTAAAAAAGCGAGGGGGGACTGGGTCTGTGGGACAGGACGAGGGTTTTAGTTTGTCGACTATTCCTGTAAGCTCAGGCATGGACACAGGCTTAAACTGACAAAACAAAGCCGAGCACTGAGTGGCCACATTAAAACTCAATGGAGAACGAGAAAGATTTGCCCGAATAGAAGCAACCTTGTCGTTAAAAAAGGAGAGAAATTTTTCACAAGTATCACTTGTCATCTCCAGTAAAGTGGCTGGATTCAGATTAAGAACATAACTAATAGTATTAAAAAGAACACGTGGCTTGCTGATACTATTTAAAATTAAGTCTGACAGATATTTAGTTTTCTCAGCTTTAACCACACTTTGATAATTTCAACAGTTTTCTTTTAAATTTTGATAGGAGACTTCCAAGTGATCCCCTTTCCACTTGCGCTCCGCCCTTCGCCACTCACGCCGAGCTGTGCGTGTAGTTTCATTGAGCCAAGGCTCCTGTATTGGCTTTGGACGTATAGCTATAAGGGGCGCTATACTATCCAGAATCTCGGAACATGTAGAAAGAAAAGAGAACATCAATTGTTCAGTGTCTGCACAGAGTGGTATACTTTGCATGGAGACAGTGAATAAAGGGGAGAAGGCGGCTGTGGTGTCAGATCTAATAACACGGCCATGAAGCACGGCAAGTGGTTTTACATCAGGTTCAAAACTTAAATTAAACATAACAGGACTGTGATCAGAAAACACCGCATCACCAACAACGACATTGTCAAAACATGGAGATGGCTCAAACCGAGCAGACTCGCACCTACAATCGAGGAACACAGATTCAGGAGCTACAACCAGGTGAGAAGGTCCTGATGTTGGTTCCAACGCATGAGTGTAAGTTCCTGGCCAAGTGGCAGGGGCCGTATGAGGTTGTGGAGAAGATTGGTCCTGTCAATTACAAGGTGAGACGGCCAGGCCAGCGAAAAGGTGATCAGATATATCATATAAATCTGCTGAAGACATGGCATACTTTGGAAACAACCCCGGTTCCGGCTTTGTTAACCACCCTCTCTCCACGGACAGAGCCACCAGAAGTGATAGGAACAGAACTGTCTCCCACAGGTACAGGACTTAAAGGAGCTTATAGGCCGAAGTAGAGACATTTTCTCAGAGCTGCCAGGCCGCACCCAGGGAATCGCCCATGACATCGACACCAAGCCAGGTGTGGTAATAAGGCAGAGACCATATCGCATAGCGGAGGCCCGTTTGAAGGCGGTACAAGAGGAAGTGAGGAAAATGTTGGAGCTCGGGGTCATTGAAGAGTCCCATAGCCCCTTGTCGAGCCCCATCGTTATTGTCCCAAAACCAGATGGAACTATTACATTTTGTAACGATTTCAGGTAACTGAACGAGGTCTCCCGGTTCGACGCCTACCCGATGCCAAGAGTAGATGAGCTGGTGGAACGACTAGGCCCGGCACGCTTTATCAGCACACTCGATCTTATGAAGGAATATTGGCAGGTTCCCCTGACACCAAGAGCCCGTTCAAATATGTTCTCCACCCCAGACGGGCTGTTCCAATATACGGTCCTGCCATTTGGGGTCAATGGCGCACCAGCCACGTTTCAAAGGATGATGGACCGCATCCTCCAATACGCCACGGCCTATTTGGATGACATCATCATCCACAGTAGCTCATAGGAGCTTTATCCACGCCATCTGGAGGCAGTATTTGGAGCACTCAGGTAAGCGGGACTGACAGCAAATCCAAAGAAGTGCAGGTTGGGGATCCAGTAGACGGACAACCTGGGCTACACTATAGGACGGGGGTGCGTTAAACCACAGACGAGAAAGGTGGAGAGGATCCAGAATTGGCCCCACCCAGCACGAGAAAGCAGATGAAATTGTTCCTCGAGTTAGTGTCCTACTATCAAAAGTTTATTAATAACTTTGCTACTGTGGCAGCCCCGTTGTATGACCCGACAAGCAGCCGCTTTTCCCCGTCACGTAAGGTGGACGAAGGTTCTCAGACAGGCTCTGTGTGAAGAGCTAGTACAGGTGTCCCCTGACTTCACCAGACCGTTTCTCCTACAGACAGATGCCTCAGGCACGGGAATCGGGGCGGTCCTGGCCCAAGTGATATAAATATCAGTCGTAAACTACAGAACCATGATACAAACTATTCAACTGTTGAAAAGGAGTGCGTCACAATCAAATGGGCCATTCATCCCTGGGGCCGGGAGTTTCTGTTAGTGACCGACCACGCCCCCCTAAAATGGATGGCCACGAACAAAGACAAGAATGCCAGGGTCACCAGATGGTTTATTGAGCCGAAAAATCATAAGTTCACAGTGGAACATTGACCGGGCAAGGAGATCCAAAATGCAGACGCCCTGTCCAGGACGTATGAAGAGGAAATCGAAGTTCCTGAGCCAAGCAGGGAGCTTAGGACGGGGAAATTTGAAAGGTGTCTCTATGGGGCCGGGCTGACCAGTGTCCTATCGGAGGTAAGAGGTGTGCCCAGGTTCACCCCAGCAGAGATGTGGCCCTAGGCAGAGTAGCTGAGGGGCAGAACCTGGGCTCAGTCTGCCTCTGCATGGGACACTGTCGGGCGGCAACCAGTGTTGGACAATGCTAATGTGATGAAATGCATGATGAAAAGTACCCCAACTGGAAGGATGATTTAAGTTGACTACATTTATTCCCCCTCCCCCGCCTTTGTTAAATAAACCCTATTTTCTTGAGAACTGAAGCCTTCTCAGCGTCTTGGTGTTGGGCAGCGTCCACAGTATATATATATATATATATATATATATATATATATATATATATATATATATATATATATATATATATATATATATATATATATATATATATATATACGTATGTATGTATGTGTGTATCTATGATTGTAAGATACATCCTCAGATGCACTGGGACACATCCCCAGTGATGTGCCTGAGATCACCGGGGGTTTCGGGTCTTTCAACATCATACCCCCTCCCTCAGGTGACCCAGCCAGGGTTGATCAGACTCCAGCTTGTGTCCCAGTAGCATTGGCCCACAGTTCGCTCCTCCTGATCCAAAGCCATCTAGAGGCTCTCTCTGCTGCCTCTATGGTGGTCTTGATGGCCTTCCTTTTTCCATCACCTGTGATGCCAAGTAGTGTAAACACCTTGCACAGTGAGCGGCCAGCAAAGCCTCTACACCCCACTTCAATGGGCTCACAGCGTGCCCTCCAGCCTCCTCTGCGGCATTGCTCGACTAGCTCCTGGTACTTTGACCGCTTCCGCTCGTTTGCCTCCTCTATGCGATCCTCCCAAGGAACTGTCAGCTCTATCAGTAGCACCTGCCGTGAAGATACTGATGTAAGCAAGATGTCTGGCCTCAACGAAGTTGTTGTAACATAGTCTGGAAACTTGAGCTGCTTGCCCAAGTCCACTCGAAGATCCCAGTCCAATGCTGAGGTGAGGAGCCCGGCTGCTGGTTTGGGCTGTGACTGTGGCTGCTCTCCAGCCCTGACAAAGGCAATTCTCCTCTTGCCAAGTTGTTGCTTGCAGCTATTGTTTTTGGCCACGGCTTTAGCTATGGCTTCAGCAACGGTCTTCAGCACTTGGTCGTGCCGCCAGCGGTAGCGGCCCTCCCCCAGAGCTTTAGAACAGCTGCTTAGGATGTGCTCTAGTGAGCCTTTCCTGGAGCACAGCACACAGGCTGGAGAGTCAATCATGCCCCAGAGATGGAGATTGGCTGGGCTGGGTAGGACGTCGTAGACAGCTTGAACCATGAACTTAATGCGCTGGGGTTCAGCCAGCCTGATCTCAGACCAGGTCACCCTCCTCTCCAGTGCACCCTCCCACCTTGTCCATGCTCCCTGCTGCTGCATACACACCATCCTGCTGGTTCGTTCCTCCTCAACCTCTGCAAGCACCTCCTTCAGGACTAGCTGGCGTTTGTCTTTACCACGTGCCTTCTCATAGTGAGGTTGGGGGAAGGCTCCCAGCCCAGCACGGCCTGTTGCCACCGTGCCCACCAGGGCCCTATGTCTCAGCCGAGACTCAGCAACCTCCAGGCTTTCCTGAGCCCTCCACTTCCTGCCAGTTCGCACCACGATGCCTGCTGATGCCACTTTGGAGTCCTTGGAGTTACGATAGAGCAAAGCCTCTCGAGTGCGAGAGACCCTGAACTCCTCGTCCAGGCTACTAAAGGGGAGCTGGAGCTTGTTGGTCTTCCCATACAGTGCTGTGCTGCACAGGCTGCGTGGAAAGCCCATCCATCGGCGGAGGTAGCTGCTGATCTTCCTCTCCAGAGTCTCCACTGTTGACAGAGGAACCTCATACAACAACAGAGGCCAGAGTATCCGGGGTAAGACGCCATGCTGGTAATTCCACGCCTTAAACCGGCCAGGTAAGCCAGACTTGTCTACAGCCGATAACCAAGTCTCCAGTTCTTTGATGGTCGTTTGGATCGCTGCAGTATCCCTGAGACTACAGTCGAAAACCTTGCCCAGGCTCTTGACCGGTTTCTCAGTGATAGATGGGATTGCTGTGCCATCCACGAGGAAGCGGAACTTGTCTGCCAGTTTTCCCTTCTTCAGAACCATCGACCTGGATTTAGTTGGTTTAAAGCTCATTCTTGCCCAGGAGATGAGCTTTTCCAGGCCCTGGAGTATCCATCTTGCGCCAGGCACTGATGTAGTTGTGACAGTGAGATCGTCCATAAAGGCTCTGATGGGGGGCTGTCGAATTCCAGACTTCGACAGAGGGCCTCTGCATTCCGTTTCAGCTGCCTTGACTACCATGTTCATGGCTAGGGCAAAGAGGCAAACTGAGATTGTACACCCAGTTATAATGCCTTTTTCAAGCCTGTGCCAATCTGATGTTATGCTCCCGGAAGTGACCCTGAGCCTGAAGTTCCCGTAGTAATTCAGGATGAGGTCTTTGATCTTCTTGGGTACATGGTGTCGGTCCAGGGTAGTTTAGTTTAGTTTAGTTTAGTTTATTAAGGATCCCCATTAGTCTACACCGCAGTGGAGACTATTCTTCCTGGGGTCCAGGCAAAAACATCACACAATCACAAAACAAAAGATTAAAATGCAGTACAACATGATCAAATAATAAAATGTTGTAATACAAAAATAGCAACAACAAAGAACCAAAAAAATAATAATAACTTCGAGTTTACATAATATTGTTCATAACAAAGATAAAAAGAGCAATATAAAAATAGATATATATATATTTTTGAAAAAAAATAAATAAAACAAAGAACCAATGGCCTAAAATATATACATTAGTGTACCAAAGACAAACAATAAGTGACGAAAAAAGTTCCCTCCACCATTTTCTACTGCTTGTCCCATAATCAATAAAATAGTCAATAAAAACAGTCATGACATTAGGTACAATCTAGAATAATCTCTTTCCGCAATACTTCTCCTCTTAGTCTATTCTTAAAACCCACTCTGCTGGTGATTGATACCAAATATTGTGGAAGTCGATTCCAGTAAGTGATTGCCCTATACATTACAGTCTTTTTCAAAACATCACTTTTGGGTTTAAGACGGGTGAAAGCACCTCTTAGGGCTAACCTGGTACCATAGTTGTGACTTTCACTAGCAAGCAACAGCTGAGAATACAGATATGAAGGTTTATGGTATGTATAGATTGTTTTTAAAAATAGAATCAAACTACACGCTAGTCTTTCACCAACTCTCATCCATGACAATTCATTATGCATGATCTCAACGCCGGTCCTAAATGAGCAATGGAGAGCTAGTCTGGCAGCTCTGTTTTGGGTAAGCTGGATTTTATTGAGTTCTTGTTTAGATGCATTGGACCAAATTGCTGGGCAGTAGTCAATATGTGACAATACAAGGGATTGTATAACTTGTTTCGTAGTTGTGTTAGTTAAAAAATAGGCACTTCTTATGATTGAGATGCTTCTGTTCATTTTTTTTACTATGTTATTAATGTGAGTAGTAGTCTCCACGAGCTTGTGGGGTATGGAGCCGTACGCATTGGCAAGGTCAAGCCAAAGCACAGCAAGGTCTCCCTTACCCTCCCGCGCCTCCCTGATCAGCCGGGAAACCACACCGGTATGTTCCAGGCATCCTGACACACCTGGGATTCCACCTTTCTGGACCGAGGTGTCGATGTAGGCATTCTTGAGGAGGAAGTCAGTCAACCTTCTGGAAAGGATGCTGAAGAAGATCTTTCCCTCAACGCTAAGGAGCAGATGGTCCTGAACTGCTCCAGCTTGGTGGAATTTTCCTCTTTAGGTATCCAAACACCCTCAGCCTGCCTCCACTGGTCTGCAACAGTTCCTCTGCGCCAAATCACTCGCAAGATCCTCCAAAGGATTCTAAGGAGTTCCGGGCATCGCTTGTACACCTTGTAGGGTACTCCACTGGGTCCTGGAGCTGAACTGGCTCTGGCTGCAGTAACAACCTCCTGGATTTCCTTCCAGGTGGGCTCGCTGGTGATGAATTTGACAGTGGGAGATGGTATGTCCAATAAGGCACTGAGGGGCCCTAGCTCTTTCTCTTTTTCAGGGTCGCTCAGGTTGTTTTTCAAGAAGTTGTTAACTTCTTCTTTGGAGCAAACTAGACGCCCACTGCGCTTCTGCCCCGACAGCTGTTTGATAAATCCAAATGGATTAGCTATGAATGTAGTTCGCTTCCTGGCTCTCTCTCTCCTGCGCCTCCTGTGCCATTCAGCTCTACGTAGGGTTGTCAGTTTCTTCCTGATGATGTTCCGGAGTTCAGCCAATGGCGCCTTCTCCTCCTCAGATGCTGCCTTGTACTGCCTTGCCAGGGACCGGAGCTCCTGCCGCAGTTGATGGATCTGTTCTGCCCTTCGGTTCATGGTGTAGTTGGAACTGATGGGCTTGTCCTCTTCCACACCGAACCTCTCTGCTCCATAAGAAACAATGATGGTGGTCATGGTCTGAAGCCGTCTGTCGACATCCCCTTTGGCTATTGATTCGATGATTCTGGCTGTGTGCTCGTCGAATTGGTGCCACACTTTGTGTTGGCTTGCAGGAGGCCACTTGATACGAGACTGCTTAATTACTTTGCTAGGAGCTGGAGGGTTTATCACATGGAGGTTCTGGGCTCTGTGGGGTGTCTCCCGGCCGGGCTCCTCCGTCGTCTCACCAGGACTCGGTCCTGTGCGCTGTGTGTCACTCTCCTGCACCAAGCATTTCATTCGACCCTGATGGATTTTTAGGCCACACTCGTTCTTGAGGCTCTTGCCACAGATGCATCTTACGGTTGTCATTGTCGTTAAGCCGTTTGCTAAAGTCGTCAACGTTGGATCCGTCCTGTTGGGGAACTCATCCTCCCCCCCTCTCGGGTTCCCCTGGGGGTATTTCTCAGTAGGTCGTTCTGTAGCTTAGTTGGGTTTCTCCCTCACGGAAGATGCAGGTTGGGATGCTACCCCTTGCTGCCCCGGTCGCCGTCTTTCCGAGCTGTCAATTGTCTCTCCAATCGTCACCAGTCTGCTCCTGGTTGCCTCCCAGCCTGTTCCTGGGTGTCACTGGCTATGCCAGTCCGAAATGATTGTAAGATACATCCTCAGATGCACTGGGAAACATCCTCAGTGATGTGCCTGAGATCACCGGGGGTTTCGGGTCTTTCAACATCATACCCCCTCCCTCAGGTGACCCAGCCAGGGTTGATCAGACCCCAGCTTGTGTCCCAGTAGCATTGGCCCACAGTTCGCTCCTCCTGATCCAAAGCCATCTAGAGGCTCTCTCTGCTGCCTCCATGGTGGTCTTGATGGCCTTCCTTTTTCCATCACCTGTGATGCCAAGTAGTGTAAACACCTTGCACAGTGAGCGGCCAGCAAAGCCTCTACACCCCACTTCAATGGGCTCACAGCGTGCCCTCCAGCCTCCTCTGCGGCATTGCTCGACTAGCTCCTGGTACTTTGACCGCTTCCGCTCGTTTGCCTCCTCTATGCGATCCTCCCAAGGAACTGTCAGCTCTATCAGTAGCACCTGCCGTGAAGATACTGATGTAAGCAAGATGTCTGGCCTCAACGAAGTTGTTGTAACATAGTGTGGAAACTTTAGCTGCTTGCCCAAGTCCACTCGAAGATCCCAGTCCAATGCTGAGGTGAGGAGCCCGGCTGCTGGTTTGGGCTGTGACTGTGGCTGCTCTCCAGCCCTGACAAAGGCAATTCTCCTCTTGCCAAGTTGTTGCTCGCAGCTATTGTTTTTGGCCACGGCTTTAGCTATGGCTTCAGCAACGGTCTTCAGCACTTGGTCGTATAAAATATAGTATAAAACGTAATCAAATATATGCACATGTACGACGTTAATTTTAGTTATTCTCCAGTGTAGAGGCCTCAAAGGTGGCGTTTTACCTCAAATCCTCAGTGCCGTGCATGTTTAGTTTTTGCCTTGTTATTGTCAATAGTGCTGTACGTGTGTGTTTGTATGTGTCTCTGGGATCACTACCGCCCTCTACCACCAGGAGGCGGGATTACTGCGAGCCTCACCCAGTGTGTCTTTTGCAGCCGTTTTATGATTGCTCAGCACAAGAAATACGTTACACACATACAGTTGTTGACAAAATACACTGTACATTATATACCTCAGCTAACTAAACTATGGAAATGTATAATATAATTAATATGCAAGACACTTCACCCTTGCTCCGGATGGCTGCTGGTTAGCGCCTTGCATGGCAGCTCCCGCCACTAGTGTGTGAATGTGTGTATGAATGGGCGAATGTGGAAATACTGTCAAAGCGCTTTGAGTACCTTGAAGGTAGAAAAGCGCTATACAAGTATAACCCATTTATAATTTATAGCAATACGGTCTCACTGCACAGCAGGCCAGCAGTTAGCCGAGTCATTGCGCAATCCATGGCGAGGCTCAACTGGCTGGTGACTCACCGCAAGTCTCTTCTCAGTATTTGAACGGCAAATGTGAAAATTCAGCGATTTTTAATAAAAATAATCTAACACTGGTGAAGTTAAATGGAAAATAACTTTATAGTATAATCACTGGATACATATAACAATTTCAAAGTATAATCACTGGATACATATAACAATTTCATGAATTTTTTTTCTTTTTACATTTTTTTTTCTTTCCATGATGGCACGTGAGGCCCCGCCTCACCTGCCTCCCCTGACTGCACGTCACTGGGAATGGCCAAATAAAGAAGTTGATCTTACACAGGATTTGTTTTTTAAGTTAAGGATACTGACCACTCTTTACTTAGCCTAATTGTTCATATATCATCAAGCGCATTCAGGATTTCCCTCACAGCAGTCGGAGGACCCAAGCCACAGATAAAAGCCTACCATATAAATGTCTATATAAAGCCCTGTCTCCATGACAACTGGGCGAAGACTGTTATTAGCTGGGAAGGAAATTCAGTGTTTGAGAGAAGTTAAAAGTGTACCTGGCAGACGACAGGGAAATGTTTCCTGTGGACATGAAGGCCATCAATGCCCAGAGGGAAGACAGCAGCGAGAGACATCATGCAGCCCACGGCTGTCATGTTGTTCAGGTAGGGCTGGGAGTTCTGAATATACCTGAAACCATAACAGAAATACACAGAGTGATAAGCAAACATGTGCTTACCTAAAAAGATACCGTTTATAGTTCATACTTAGTCAAGGGATAATTGCTGGGTGTCACTGCAAGAACACTCCATCATCCACTGAAGCTAATTTTTGTCTCATAAAAGGTTTTTTCTATTCGTGCACGTACAAACGCCACCTGTGACATTGTCTTCTAAATAATCATATTAACTGTCAGCCAGTAAGGCACACCTTTGAGATTCAGGTGCACCTGGTTGACGTACATTGACTTGTTTTACACTGAAGGGCCTGATCTACTAAGATCAAAATACCACATGCTAAACAGCGTGTGCAATTTATTGATGTGTATTTCTGGTCTTGTCACCCCCTCCCGGGTAGAAGGGCAACACGGCAGTGCGGATGGATCAAAAGAGACATCGGAGGCGCTTTGCTGAACAAAAAGTTGCTTCATTACATGTGAGCAACATTATACAGGTCTGCAGTGCCTGGAGGAGCTCAGGTTAAAAATGAAAGACTCCTTCCTTTGGAGAAGCCAAACCATCAGTTTTATATTCCTCCTTCCTGTCTGTGTGTGTGTGTGTGCTAAGTCAGGAGAGAACATCCTGACCATAAAAGGAGATGTTTGTGTGTAAGTGTCTGGAAAGACAACAGATGTATAACTTGTAGGTTGATGTTAAGATAAGTATGGAATCTCTCCTCCAGGATAGAGCTATAACTTTTGCATTCCGAAGCCTGGTTTTATTACTTCTTCTCGTGAGAGAGCTAATTCCAGTCCACATGCGATTGTCCAACTACGGCTCCTTAATCTATTATGGGCTTAACCGTTAATTACTTAAACCTGGTGGTTCGCTTCCTCCAAGTTGAATATAAACATTCACCATATGTAGACCATAATATGAATTAATTAATTTACTTGACTATAAAATAGCGCGTAGTATTAGAGGGCGTTTTGCGTGTGATCTACTAACACAGCGTGTACAATTCAAAAGTGGTGCAAACCGGCTTATTTAAATGAGGATTTTGCATAAGGCCTACCACGGAGACACTTGATATGTTACTGCACATTCATTTTATCATGCTCCTACATGTGACGTTTTGCTATAGTTTCAAACATGCAGGAGATATCTACAACATTTTATGGGCATTTTAGACACAGTCCAAAGTGTATCTACAAGGGAACCCACTTGTTTCCCCCCTTTTTTTTTTTTTAGCAATTAAGGTGCGCTAATGGGAGAGAGGCTGCACTTACTGTGCTCAAAATGAAAAAATGCGTATTTCAAGAAGTTTTTGTCATATAGCAGATATATTTATATTATATATTCTAAGTGAAAAAACTAACACCATCAAAACAATCTAAAAGACACCAAAATGCATCAATGCGTTTTCGTCAGCCCCTTAAGTCACCCAGCATGAAGCTATACAATTATAAAAGGAAAATATGTCTCCTATTTTTTTATTTTTGACAGTTCAAATATGTTGACACACACAAGTAGGGCAGAGGATTCTCTGTCCATCGTCTATCTTTGCAGATCAAGCACCGATCCTGAAGCGGCGTTAGTAACTGTCAGTTTGCACATACTTTTTAGATGTGCAAAATAAAACACAAAATAGTGCTCTCAAAACGTGTGTTAAAAAATCATATTGCATGTGATGTATAATGTATTTGCATCTTCTCCTCCCAGTATTGTGGCCGTTTTGATAATCAGCTTATATTTTGCAAGTTAATTAAGACAGAGATGCAAAATGGAGATTGCACATTTTTTAGTACATGCAAAGTTGGATATTGTTATGATCTATAATCATACTTTTCTTGGTTTGGAGCACATTTAAGTCTAGCTGACTCGCATACTTGTCTGTTTTCGACATAAATGAAATTGAAAATCAAACAAGCCAATGCTTGCACATTCACTTGTGATTTTCACCAGAGACGTAAAGAGAATGAGTGATAATAAAGGATTTTTTTGTATAGTTTTGTTATTTTTGTGATTTCACATGTCTTTTTATATCTTGACTACAATGACAATGAAGCTCTTATACGTGCTACAAACTAAACAAAACTAACTTAGTAATGGAGTTATATTTTTGCCTTAATTTCTAGATAGCAAAGGCAGATTTTGAGGACCTCAACATTTACATTTGATACCTCAAAATTAAGGCACAAATATAACTATATGTAGCTACCTTGGGATATGAGTGCCCCAGTTCATGTGTTTTTCAGAAAACAACAGGTCCCTCAACTAATTGTTGTACTTGAAGTTGCAAGCACAAATCCAGGTTAGGAGCCTACCCACCACTAGTTGGCATAGCGAATACAAATGTGAATCCCATCAGATCCGACCATAACATCCTGTCATGTTATTATCTTATAGCTAGAAATCGACATAACGTTTTTCTCAAAAATGGGTGTGAAAAATGAGTGTGAAGGACAGTGCTTAGAAGAAGAGGATGATATTCATTGAATTAAATAAATAAATAATTAAAAACATAACCGAGCATCTAGCCGACTTGTTGAAGCAATTGGAGCCTAGCACTGCTAACCTGCACCATACTGAAGCAGAAGGGGTCGAAAATGCCAGCTAAGGACATTAAAATAATATCTAAATGGTGGACATGTATCCATGAAAATATGGAGAAGCTGCTAACACTAACACTGTAGAAGACTGTTCTTCAACGTAAATGTTAACGTTGATAAGGAATAATGTGCAACTAGACAGAATGTCACAGTGATAAAAAATAAAGTTGACAACATGTCGACATAAACACACATTTAATTTTATTTTTTGTCCTGTCCAGCCACTCAGGCAAATTGTAGTGTTGATGTAAATGCCCATATCTGTTGTACAGATTTACTTTAAAAAGAGAAACGTGGGATACTTCTCTTGTTACCTTATTTGTATTTGACTTAATTAAGTTGATTTATTTATTGTTTGGCACAGCGGGACTGGAACAGGAGGGGGTTAGAAAGAATGAAAAAAGGAAGACAAAGGGAGAAATGGCGGAGACAAAAGGGGTTTAAGACAGAGAAACAGCAAAAACAAAAACAACAACAACAGAACAGCATCAGCAAATACAATATGTACAAATATGATACGAATAATTATAACAAAGAAGAAGTTAGTGCAGTAATTATTAATAACATAAAAATGACAAAGAACATTATTGCACTGCAAATAGAGCCATCAAACTAACAATAGAAATAACACTATAGATAATGAATAACAATAATAATTACCTTTATTATCAACAATGCAATTGTCTCAAATGCAACAATACATATATGTATTGAATTGCAAAAGAAAGCAGATAAATGGAGGGGAAGAAAGAGAAGAAAACTATATTAACCTTCTAGATTGTTATAGCAAAAATAGGTTAAGCTTTATCAGTGTGCCGGGTTTTACCCAGTTTTCCCTAGGGCAGGGGTCGGCAACCCGCGGCTCTAGAGCTGCATGCGGCTCTTTAGCGCCGCCCTAGTGGCTCTCTGGAGCTTTTTCAGAAATGTATGAAAAATGGAAAAAGATGAGGGGAAAAAAATATATTTTTTGTTTTAATATGGTTTCTGTAGGAGGACAAACATGACACAAACCTCCCTAATTGTTATAAAGCACACTGTTTATATTAAACATGCTTCACTGATTCGAGTATTTGGCGAGCGCTGTTTTGTCCTACTAATTTTGGCGGTCCTTAAACTCACCGTAGTTTTACATGTAGAACTTTCTCCGACTTTCTAGGACGTGTTTTACGCCACTTCTTTTTCTGTCTCATTTTGTCCACCAAACTTTTAACGTTGTGCATGAATGCACAAAGGTGAGTTTTGTTGATGTTATTGACTTGTGTGGAGTGCTAATCAGGCATATTTGGTCACTGCATGACTGCAAACTAATCGATGCTAACATGCTATTTAGGCGAGCTATATGTACATATTGCATCATTATGCCTCATTTGTAGGTATATTTGAGGTCATTTAGTTTCCTGTAAGTCATCTTAATTCAATTTATATCTCATGACACACTATCTGTATGTAATATGGCTTTTAATTTTTTGCGGCTCCAGACAGATTTGTTTTTGTGTTTTTGGTCCAATATGGTTCTTTCAACATTTTGGGTTGCCGACCCCTGCCCTAGGGGAACAACATTAATATGCAGTATGTTTGATGAAACGTGATTATATGCATGACTGTATGTATGTTTATGTGCTTGTGTATGTACAGTATGTGTACAGTGAATGTGCATGTGGATGTATGTACTGTATTTGTATGTATATGGGAGCAATTATACCTATGTATGTGGGTAAGTACCAATGTGTGCGCATATGTATGTATGAATGAATGTACCTATGTACAGTATGTATATATGAATGAATAATTGCGTGTATGTACGTATGTATTTGTGTTTGTTTGTACAATATAATTGTCTCCCAGTATATGCGGGCGCCAAAGTACGGCCCCAGCAACCCAGAGAGCCCAACCCAAAACAGCAGGTGCGGTGCCCAGGGAACAAGGGACCACCTGGCAGGCCAGCGGCCAAACGTAGCCAGATGCACCCAGCAGAGGACAAGCCACGGGAGATGCAGGGGATAACCATCCCCCAAGCCAGCAAGAGACCATACCCCACATGGGCAGAAAGATGGGACGCCCTGCCCGAGGGGCCCAGAGACTCTCCGCAGCCGACGGGAAGACCGCCACGCTCAGCAAGAAACTGGGCCCTCACAAGCCCAGCCACCTCCAGGACAGCACGGCAGGGGTCGTCCTGCCCAAGTCAGCCACAGCAGGACCGCCCAGCACGGGGCCAAGGGAACCACCCGCAGGATGGAGATGGAACATCCAGCAACTGCCCAGGCAGATCCTCCCCCTGAGGAAAGAGGAAGAGGCCGCCTTGCAACACTGCAGAATACCATGCAATGCACCGAGGTGCCACGAGTGACGCGGGGACAAGGCCCAGCAAATGAGATTGAATTGAAAAAGTTCTACTGTAATTGTTCTCTTGTTAGATTTAGACTAGGGATCATTAACTGACGGACCACGGTCCAAGTCCCAACACAGACACTGTCCCATACGGACCTTGACAATTAATTATTTTAGTATTTTAAGTTTTAAAAAGAGCGCTTCAATTTGGACCGGCACATCTTTTATAGACATTACTGTACTGGGTCATTGAATCAGGATATATACCAATTGCATGTGAAAAATGTTCTGGATTTTAGTTGAAATTGATTCACAGTATGTTCATATTTTCCCTGTGTCTTGTACTAATTGTTGGTTTCATCATCTGGTCACATTCGCCACATTCGTCCAATCCCCTCCTTTCTTTCCTACCTTCCCCCTGTGTCCTGCTAAGCTGTCGACTGTCATGTAATTAGTATGTATGGTTGCTGTGGTTCTCTTGTTTCTCTTCCGCTCTTGTTGCTTCATCAACATTGTGCCTGACGTCTATTATTTGTTGTGTAGTCAAGTCGTGGTTTGTGCTTGATCTACATCATTTGTCAAAAAGTATGTTTTTTTTCATGTTTCCTACATTTGGGTAACATGACTCTCGCCAGATCCTTTTAGTTCGCTGAGCTCCACACAAGAATCTGGGAGTTCTCAATAGGAGATGTATTTCAGAAGGTGAGGCCTTGTAAAAAATAATTGTATGTGATTGGATAAACCACTTGTCCGCTATCTTGAATGACGTGCTACTTCAATCCCTGTCATCGAAATCAACCCGTGACGCTGATGAGAGCGACGCTGGGAAATCTAAACCTGGTCGGAAGAAGAGCTAAAACGTCCCTGCCACCAATAAATGCCTTCAAAACCGTTCTCTGTTCATCTTTTAAATAATTAATAGTCGATAGATTCGACAAAACAGTTGCAATAGCAGAATCTATATCAGCACATGTTTGATATAAACAGTCGCTTTGGCGCTACGTCACATCTATGAAATTCCGCCCGGCGATCCTAATTGGTTCATTATTTTTTGCTATCTGGAAGGAGTTTGCAATGCCTTATAGCCCAGACCCTTGTGTGGACCTCAACGAACTACAAGGGTCTGGCGAGAGTCAGGTTAACGTTTGGGTCCATCATGCCTAAAAGACACTTTCACATCAGATATCCTGACGTCTGGCACAAAGGCATATAGACTCTAAAGCAGTGCAATGATCCTTTTATCACACTCAAAAGTATATTTAATGACATAAATACAATTCTTCTTCCATGATACCGTTGCTTTGTCCTCTGCTCCCCTTTCAGATCACCTCTTTTCAAGTGAGGGGAAAAAAGCAAAGCACAGCTGGAGCTGATTGGCAATAAGTTCACCTTTAAACTACGAAGCTCCAGCAAGAAGACCACCATTTCTCGGCTGCATTCTGAACAGGCATTGTTTTTTTCATCATCGATTTGACTATTGCTCTTACACATGGTTGTAACAATTACCAGTATTAATAATAATGTAAATTAAAAATTGTAATTAAAACAAAATGATCGTAACCATGATTGATCACCTCATTTATTTTAATTATATTTTTAATAGCTGCACTCAGATGAACTCACGGACTGGTGATACTGCTTATTTCCCGAAGAAGCTCGCCGGCAGCTATTCAGACAATAAACCAAGTCATTTAAAAGTATTATACCGTACAGGTAAATATGAAGAATAATACGCGGACGTTTCTACATACGACAGTAAGTGAACCCATGTGACGTCATATTAACTGAAAGTAAAGAACACTGTTTAGCCTTTATCATTAAAAAACACTTAAAGAAACAGAAGAAGATAAACATATTTAAACACTCTAATACCAATAATATGGCCCCAAAGAAGCCAGAACAATATGTAATGTTTCTTCTTGTCAAGGAAAGGATTTTGTGTGTTTTTTATGCATTTGATTTTTTCAATACAGCTTGGTTAAACTATTTTAGCGTGGTCCAAGTACTTTTTGAGTACATTCAACAATACCGTGATAATAATGACAACCGTAATATTTTGGTCACAATAACAATCAATACATCCCATGGTTAAGAATGATCTATATTTGCTGAATATTCCTGCCTTTCCTCGTTCCTTTCCACTTGCCCATTTTTGTTTTGAGCTGGTTCTGCTGAGACTTTTTCAGTCATGGTGGTTTAGTTACCTTTACTGTAGTTCCTGTTCATATATTTGGGGCGGTGTGGCTCAGATGTTAGAGTGACGGTCAGCCTACCTACCCATGGCAAGCTATGGCTACAAATGTAGCTTACCAACATCATAGTGTGATGTGTAATGAATGAATTATGGGTTCTCAGTTCTCACTGTAAAGTGATTACATTTTCAAGAAAAGCGCTTTGTAAAAGCTAATCCATTATTATCATTATCACATTTGTATTTACATACAATCAAATACTGTTATTTGTACGTCACTTTTGTCTCTGCATCTGTGGCCCAAACCAACCAACCAACTTCACACCCAGAATCCGCTTATCTTATAGAGTCACAAGGAAGCTGGAGCCTATTCAAGCTGATTTAAGACGGAGGCTTAATACGACTAACTAAAAAACATAAAATCCCCACAAATCAGCAATCACCAGATACAATGCAACATATGTCATGTACGGCAAGAGTTCTTAACCTTTTTGATCTCGGCGCCCAACTTTTCCACTACAGAGGGACCCTCAACCCACTCAAGAATAACACTGAATTAGTAATTTTACTCATGATTTTAATCATATTCAATAATTATATCAAACCTACTTACAGTTTACAACCTTGTCAATCTAAAATATTATTTATTTAACACATAAACCTTAAAGGCCTACTGAAATGAATTTTTTTTATTTAAACGGGGATAGCAGATCTATTCTATGTGTCATACTTGATCATTTCGCGATATTGCCATATTTTTGCTGAAAGGATTTAGTATAGAACAACGACGATAAAGATTGCAACTTTTGGTATCTGATAAAAAAAAGGCTTGCCCCTACCAGAAGTAGCGTGACGTAGTCAGTTGAACATATACGCAAAGTTCCCTATTGTTTACAATGATGGCCACATGAAGTGAGAGAGATTCGGACCGAGAAAGCGACAATTTCCCCATTAATTTGAGCGAGGATGAAAGATTTGTGGATGAGTAAAGTGCAAGTGAAGGACTAGTGGGGAGTTGAAGCTATTCAGATAGGGAAGATGCTGTGAGAGCCGGGGGTGACCTGATATTCAGCTGGGAATGACTACAACAGTAAATAAACACAAGACATATATATACTCTATTAGCCACAACACAACCAGGCTTATATTTAATATGCCACAAATTAATCCTGCATAAAAACACCTGCGTGTTTGTTATGCTAGCTCCTAGCTCCTCTGCTAGCTCCTAGCTCCATAGAACACGCCAATACAATTCAAACACCTGATCAACACACACAATCACTCAGCCCAAAAGACCGTTCACCTAACCCAAGGTTCATAAAGCTTATATATTTTTAAAAAGTTACGTACGTGACGCGCACGTACGGTATGGTACGTGTTATGCTAGCTCCTATGCTAGCTCCTAGCTCCATAGAACACGCCAATACAATTCAAACACCTGATCAACACACACAATCACTCAGCCCAAAAGACCGTTCACCTAACCCAAGGTTCATAAAGCTTATATATTTTAAAAAAGTTACGTACATACGCAAAAAAAAGTTGCGCACATACGGTCAAGCGATCAAATGTTTAGAAGTCAAAGCTGCATACTCACATACTCACACATAAAATGGGATTCATAAATAACTGACAAATACATTTACACACAAACTTAGTTTTCCTGACGAAACTCTCTTTACACACGGCTCTGAGTCAGTTGACTGAGTGACACAAGACAAGCTCAAACAAAAGCCACAAATAATAACTATCCAGACTTTATAAAACACAACTTTGCCAATGAGGGTAACGAGGGTTCAGTGTGTGGAGTCTGGGATCACACTATCTAATGCAGCACTGAAGCTGTCCAAACATAAGAAGCATCTATCCAATGCTTGTGAGAAAGATGATGGATTACTTTAAAAGGAAAGAATATGAACTGTATGTGGAATGTGGAATACTGTATGTATCCCTGATGTGGGATCTGAACCGAGGATGTCGTTGTGGCTTGTGCAGCCCTTTGAGACACTTGTGATTTAGGGCTATATAAATAAACATTGAACTGTAAATGTCACATAAATTAAGAGCAACTTCTGGCTCTGACAGTTAAAAACAGTTAAAAACTGTTTAACACTTGGATTTGGAGATAATAAGGCTGTATTTTCATTTGTGCATACATTTTATTGACGATTTCCTTATGAAACATATCTATTATTGTTAATATCTATTAATTTAGTTATAAATCATTTAGCAGAGCTTAACTGCATGTAAATTACTTCTTAGTAGTGTTGTCCCGATACCAATATTTTGGTATCGGTACCCATGGCAAAATTATTTCGATACTTTCCGGTACTTTTCTAAATAAAGGGGACCACAAAAAAAATTGTGTTATTGGCTTTATTTGAAGAAAAAAAATTAGGGTACATTGAACATATGTTTCTTACTGCAATTTAGTCCTTAAATAAAATAGTGGAAATACTAGAAAACTTGTCTTTTAGTATTAAGTAAACAAACAAAGGCTCCTATTAGTCTGCTGACGTATGCAGTAACATATTGTGTCATTTTCCATTGTATTATTTTGTCAACATTATTAAGGACAAGTGGTAGAAAATTAATTATTAAACTACTTGTTCATTTACTGTTAATATCTGCTTACTTTCTCTTTTAACATGTTCTATCTACACTTTTGTTAAAATGTAATAATCACTTATTCTTCTGTTATTTGATACTTTACATTAGTTTTGGATGATACCACAAATTTGGGTATCAATCCGATACTAAGTCGTTACAGGATCATACATTGGTCATATTCAAAGTCCTCATGTGTCCAAGGACATATTTCCTGAGTTTATAAACATAATATACATTTTAAAAAAACGAAAGAAGATGTTGTGATGCCAAAAAATATTGATGTAATCATAGTAGTATCGACTAGATACGTGCCTATACTTGATATCAGTATAGTGGATGTCAGGTGTACATATGGCATTTGTTTACATTTTGATGCCGGTGAGCTACGGTGTGTAGTGAAGAATGTTTAGCTATTCCTCGTCTTGCAGGGATGATACTTGTAAGAAACGTACTTTAGTTGTCACCATGGAGGCGAGGATTAGTGATTTAGAAGTAGCTACAACACTGCCGACGGCGGATGGATGTTAGCCGCTAGCTAGCTAGCCATGTCTTAAAGCACCTCTTCCTGAGGGCGTTTCAGTGTTATAACTTCACCTTTATCGTTAGTTTTTAAGCCAAAATGTGTCCGTTCTCCCTTTTCTGTTTACACATCGTGTCTGCTTGTAAGTACTCCATGATTGTGCGCTACTGAACATGATCGTCTGTTCGTAAACCAGCAATGACACGACGTGACGACGACGCGGGCGCGCGGGGGTGCGGGACCGGTACGTTTCAGAGGCGGTATCTTACCGAAAATGATTCATTAGTATCGCGGTACTATACTATTATCGGTATACCGTACGACCCTACTTCTTAGTATCTATTTTTTTATTCAGCCTTACCTAAGCCTTGTTGGGCATGTATGTGCTGGTTTATTTCTTAAATTAATAATGTCCTTTGTGATTGACACATGGCATAGACCTGTAAAACTGTAAGTAAGTTTGATATAATTATCAAAAAGGATTAAAATTAAGAGTACGATGACTAATTCAATGTTAATATTTGAGTGGGCCCTGGGACCCTCTGTACTGGAAAAGTTGGGCCCTAAGGTCAAAAAGGTTAAGAACCCCTGGAAGTTGGAATTTCTCCTTGTGGAGATTGCATGTTTTCTGCATACTCTGACTCTCTCTCACAATCCCTATACAAGACCTGAACAAACATTTTTCTTTTTTTATGCATTCTAAGTCATAAATAAATAAATGCATATAATATTATGTCGATGGGGGCTCTCTACTCCGCCCACAAAACCCTCTAAATAACCATCCAAAACCCGCCAACAATACTCTATATACTAGGGTTGTACGGTATACCTGTACTAGTATAGTGCGCGATACTAATGAATCATATTCGGTACTATACCGCCTCTAAAAAGTACCGGTCCCCACCCCCCTTTTATTTTTTTAACGGGCATGACGGCGCATAGTCATGACATTGCTGGTTTTACGAGCAGAGGAGCATGTTCGGCAGCGCACATTAACGGAATACTTACAAGCAGACATAGTGTGTAGACAGAAAAGGGAGAATGGACACGTTGGCTTAAAAACTAACGATAAAGGTGAAGTTATATCACTGAAACGCCCTCAGAAAGAGGTGCTTTTAGACATGGCTAGCTAGCTAGCAGCTAGCGTCCGTCCGCAGTCGGCAGTGTTTTAGATACTACTAAATCACTAATCCTCGCCTCCATGGCGACAAATAAGTACGTTTCTTACAAGTGTCATCCCTGCAGGACGAGGAATAGCTAAACATGCTTCACTACACAGCGTAGATCACCGGCGTCACAATGTAAACAAATGCCATGGGTGGATCACACCTGACATTCACTGTAATGATACCAAGTACAGGAACCTATCTAGTTGCTAGTACTATGATTACATCGATATTTTTTAGCATCACAAAATATTTTTCTAAATTTCCTATTATTTTTATAAACTCAGGAAATAAGTCTCTGGACACACGAGGACTTTGAATATGATCAATGTATTATCCCGTATATACTTGGTATCGGATCGATACCTACATTTGTGGTCTCATGCAAAACTAATGTAAAGAATCAAATACGTGATTATTACATTTTATCAGAAGTGTAGATAGAACATGTTAAAAGAAAAAGTAAGCAAATATTAACAGTAAATGAACAAGTGGATTAATAATACATTTTTACAGTTTGTCCCTCATAATGTTGACAAAATAATAGAATGATAAATGACACAATATGTTACTGCATACGTCAGCAGCTAAATTATGAGCATTTGTTTGCTTACTTACTAATAAAAGAAAAGGTGTCTCGTATGATCACTATTTTATTTAAGGACAAAATAGCAATAATAAACATATGTTTAATGTACCATAAGATTTTTTGTTAAAATAAAGCCAATATTGCAATTTTTTGTGGTCCCCTTTAATTAGAAAAGTACCGAAAAGTAGCTAATTACATTTTGGTACCGGTACCAAAATATTGGTATCGGGACGACCATATATCGTGACCTGAATATTAAACAAATATTAACGATGTTGCTATTATAAGCGCTAACACAGACAGACAACTTTTTAGCGGTGGATTGATAAACAGGTAAGTAACCCTCTGCTGCTTTTACTGTGAGCTGGCCACAATGTCCTGCTGCTCCCGCATCATCACGTCTCGGCTCGTCAAAGTTATTTTAGATTATAAATCATGTCTCTCATCTGGATACTGGGAAGATTTTGCCATTAATCTAGAAGTTGTTCATCTGTGACATTCAGTTAATACCCGGAGATGGGGACCAACACACACAACCGAAGACAGTGTCTGCAAAGAGACTTTTCCTTGTTAACTCTTCGTGTGCGTCATAATTGATTCTTCATATAAACAGGAAAATATGGACATTCTATCAGTCGTCATCGAAGTAAGAGCAAGCATTGTACAGTAAGCTATCGTTTTATTTTTTTTAGTTTGTATTTCCTATTTAGCACTTAACAATACTGCTACATGATGCTTAGTGTGTCACTAAAGCTGGATCTGTTTAGCAGAGCTTCTAAAACTTGTAGCTCATCCTCCTTTTATTCAGGATGAACAATATAAGTTTCTGGATCATAATTATTCCCAAATTAATCGTTGTTGGCTCTCACAAAGTCTGCATGATTTGCATTGTTTTTGGTGATGAAAGGATCTGTGATTCCTACCTCTGTGTTACGCGATGACGTGTCTGGTTAGATAATTTTCTCTCAAAATGGCTCAGGAATCTCGGTGAGATTGATACTATTTTGATCATATCTATTTACTCGCAAACTTTGTAAGTATTTCGGTGTCATACATCAGATATACTGTATATGGTAATAGCTTCAATATTACAAATTCAATCTATTCTTTCTTTCTTTTAGTTTATTTCGAACATGAACACATTTACATCATAATACATCACACAATTTCATATCATTTCATTTACATCATGCCCGAAAAGGAGTAGGAAGAAGCAAAGCTTATTTAATCCTCCCCTTTCCCACTTCAAAGCGTTTACAATTATATAAAATCATTTACTGATCTTTTTATATAATAAAATAACATCTATGAATTGGTATACACAACAGTTTGTAATATATAATTAATTAATTCAGTCATTATTAACATACTGAGATGAAGAATATTTTCAATAAGGTTGGAAGTTTTTCTCAAAATTCTTCTTCTTTGTACTTTGTAAGCACTATTAATTTAAACAACCTCTTAAACTAGAACATGTCAGTACAATTTTTAACTTCTTTACTTAATCCATTCCATAATTTAATTCCACATACTGTTATGCTAAAAGTTTTAAGTGTTGTACGTGCATATACATGTTTTAAATTATGTTTTCCTCTAAGGTTATATTTCTCCTCTTTAGTTGAGAAGAATTGTTGTACATTCTTTGGTAGCAGGTTATAGATTGCTTTGTACATCATTTTAGCTGTTTGCAATTTTACCAAATCACCAAACTTTAATATTTTTGACTTAATAAATAAAGGGTTTGTATGTTCTCTATATCCAACATTATGTATTATTCTAACTGATCTTTTTTGTAACATGGTTAACGAATGTAGCGCACATTTGTAGTTATTTCCCCATATTTCTGCACAATAACTCAGATATGGTAACACTAGTGAGCAGTAGAGAATATGAAGTGATTTTTGGCCCAGGACGTGTTTTGTTTTATTCATTATTGAATTTTTTTTTGCCACCTTATGTTGTATGTTTTGTATATGAGATTTCCAGTTCATTTTATCATCTATAAATACTCCCAAAAATCTGGTTTCTTTTACCCTTTCGATGTCTACTCCGTTTATTTGTATTTGCGTATGATGCTCTTTCCTACTATTACCAAATAGCATTATTTTAGTTTTACTGAGATTCAAAGATAGTCTGTTTTTGTCAAACCATCTTTTTAATTTGTTAATTTCTTCTGTTATTATTTGTATTATCTTCTGTGTGTTCTCTCCTGAACAGAAAGCAGTTGTGTCATCTGCAAATAAAACTAACTTTAAGTCCTTTGTAACTTTACAAATGTCGTTTGTATAAAGATTAAACAATTTTGGTCCCAGTATTGATCCCTGCGGCACACCACAGGATATATCTAGCCGTGTTGACATATTTTCACCCATCTTCACATATTGCTTCCTGTTGGTTAAATAGCTTCTTACCCAGTTCAATACAAAACCTCTGATGCCATATCGTTCTAATTTTTGTATTAAAATATCATGATTAATTGTGTCAAATGCTTTTGTTAAGTCCATGAATACTGCTGCCGCACATTCTTTACCATCTATTGCATTGGTAATTTCCTCTGTTATTTTAATTAATGCTATTGATGTTGAGATATTTGCTCGAAATCCATATTGGTTCTCCACGAGCGTCCCACTTTTGTTAATAAATAAATCTAATCGACTATTGAATAATTTTTCCATGATTTTGGAGAATTGTGGAAGTAATGAAACTGGTCTGTAGTTAGTAAACTGGTGTACGTCTCCATTCTTATAGATTGGTACGACTTTTGCAATTTTCATTTTGTCTGGGAATTTTCCGGTTAAAAATGATACATTGGTGATATATGTCAGAGGTTCTGAAATGTCTTCTATAACCTTTTTTATCGTTACCATATCTATTCCATGACAGTCGGTTGAAGTCTTGGATTTACAATTTTTTACAATTTTGATTATTTCTTCTTTTGTTACACTTTTAAGAAACATGGAATTGGGATTTCTGTCTATGAGCTCACTCAAGTCCTCAACTGACCCATCATCTGCATTTGGAATTCTTTGATCCAGATTCGTTCCGATATTAACAAAATAATCATTGAAACGTTCAGTTATTTGGTTCATATTGTCATTTTTTGTATGTCCATCTAGAAAGTACTGGGGGTAATCTTTCTTAGCACCATTTTTAATGATGCTATTTAGGATGCCCCATGTTGCTCTCATGTTGTTTTTGTTCTTGTTTAATAATTGACTGTAGTATTCCTTCTTACATGTTCGTAGTACACCAATTAGCTTGTTTTTATATTTCTTATACTTATTTTCTGCCTCTATAGATCTTTGTGTTATGTTAAATATTCGATACAATGTGTTTTTTTTGTGACAAGAATTTTTAGTCATTTTGTCATCCACGGTTGGTTGTTTTTCTTTTGCTTCTTACTACGTTCTTTCCATGGGCAATGTTTATCATAGAGTGTTAGAAAGGTGTTGACAAAATTCCCATATGCATCATCTACATCATCTGTATATAAACATTGTCCCAAATTTGTTTCCTCAGATCCTTCTTGACGAAAATCATTCCTTCCTCTGTACATAGTCTTTGAAATGTCTTTTTGTCAATGTTCTTCTTCCTGTAGTTCCCATCATAAATAGTAAAGGCTGGCAGATGGTCGCTGATGTCGGTTGTTAACAGTCCACTTGTTATATTAGTATCAAAGACATTAGTGAATATATTGTCAATAAGTGTAGCACTGTGACTTGCAATTCTGGTTGGCCTTGTGATTTGAGGATACAAACTCATACTATACATTGTATCTGTGAAATCATTAATGGACTTTTGCTTGTTGGGGTTCAAGAGATCAATGTTGAAGTCTCCACATAAAAAGAGTACTTTTTGACTGATTCCATTGAAAGTTCCCTTAATCCAGTCTTCAAATCCTTCAATACTTGAGTTGGGTGCCCTATATATACAACTGATCAATACATTTCTATTTCTTTCATGACATATCTCAATGGTTATACACTCTTACTATTACTTGCTTTTCCACTCTACTGGTACTTTAATGGGCTCTCAAATAGGGACAGCCGGTTTTCTGTCTACTAAGCTAGCAAAAAGAGACGTTACTTCTTTTATCGAACATTATGGATGAAGGTGGGCATAAACCACAACTTGTTTTTTTCTGATATTGGACTGATATTTTATATCAATAACTGATGGAGACACCCCTACCAAATATTCACCGGCAGTGTCTCTCAGTATTCCTCATATAATTAACACAACCAACATAATCATTTATTTGAAGTTTGTTATCAAGGTAAAGACAATACCCACTGTCTTTTTGGCTTCATTTTGTCTTTCTTCTGACTTTTTGGGGAAGATTTGGGGCCATATTATGATTTTTAATTTCAAACACTTCCTTGTAGCCTACATAACATGTAAATGTGGTGCATACTCCGCTATTGCCATTTCTAAAACAAAGTAGGGTACGGTTATAACTTATATCTGCCAGTAGATTTGAATTAGAAGCGCTAAAACTACAACATGGCGGACGGGGAGAAGACCAAGTAACCACCATTTCATGTTATGTATACCACAAAGAAGTGTTTTTCATGTAGAAAAAACAATCATCAAATGACCCCTTTAAAGGGGAACTAACATTTTTCGGGATGTTTGCCTATATTTCACAATCATTATGATGATCATTATGACAAAAACGCATGTCTTTTTTTTTAGGATTCTAAAAATAAAAAACGCTTGCATATGCGGCTAATGGGAGTTCCCTATGTTGCCTTCAAAACCCGCTATTAATGTTTTTATAGTAACAGACACGTTCATAACAATATGTAATATGCACAGTATTTACCGTATTTTGGTCATTTTTAGCATTACATTTCAGTGCCCATAGCAACGCACTACCTACTTCCGGCAACAAAGGTGTGTGTTTTCAAATCAAGGAAGATTTTGTAATAGATAACTAACATGACTAATTTTGGACAAATGAGGATTCACAACCTTATTAATTTGAAGTTGTATATGCGGAGGAACTGCTAGTTATAGAGGCTAAGCGAGCACAAAGAGAGGGTGAAACGTTGAAGCAGACAGAAGCCGAGAGAGTCAGGATCGACATGACTTGTTGGTGTCAGTCAGGAGATTGCCAACATGTGTTTCTGCTGCACTGAGTGGCAAACAAAGTTTTTATCGATGGAAAGGCTTTTTGCACCTGGCGAGGGGGACACTGCTCAGAAAAAGTGCATCCCAACTGTTTGCCCTAACAAACCCCGCAGTGGCACCTACCCAAAATTAACTGGAAAAAAAAACGTCCCTGGCCAGCTGGACCAAACGGACAATTGTCCATCGAGTAAGTCACTATAGTATTGATCATGATACATGCAGCATGTCATGTTTGTTATCACAACTACCGACACCGTCGAACTCGCTGTGCACAAACAAAACATGAAAGCAAGGTGGGTGTAGTGTCTTGCCCGAGTGACTTGGATGGTGGAAGCTGGCACCCTCAAGTTGCTTGCACGGCCACAATACAGTCTGAGCCACGCCGTCCCACATATATGTTGGATTTGATTGGCTTTCAGAGCTGTGTCGTACACGCACGTGAGTTCCCAGTGTGTGCCTACACACAAAAGAGATCTTCACTAACAGAAGAATTTAGAAACTGATACAATGGCTGCCATGCTGCTGTTAAACAGGTAAGCACAGATCGCTCCAAACCCCGCTCTTGCAACTTGGCGTTGTCTCAGTGTGTGTGCAGAAGGGGAGTATCTTAGATGGTTTGACCTGGACAGACGGCGGGGTCACAATGATCGTGGCTCTTTCTTTCTTTAAGTATCCACCTAACCAGCAGCTTTAAACTGCATATTGCACCACTATTATTGTGTATGTGTTTGGTGATGAGCAAGTATAGTGCAAGTTTTTTCTAAAGCTTAGTTCCTAGAAACAGCTATCTGCTACTGAAGAAAATGACCCCTTGAGGACCAGTGAGTGTCAACTAAAACACTAACGGTGCAATCAAGCAGTTAAAAAAGAGAATGCGCAAGCCTTTAATAAATAATAATCAAATATTTAAAGATTTTTAGCAAATTACCACAAACAATAAATTCACTTTTATAAAGTAGTAAATGTTGAGAATGTGTGTTGAAATGAACCAACACCATCATTTAGCATGCCTTCCTGCTGTTCAATCTTAGCAAGGTAAAATACAGCAGAGTGATGCATGCTGGGTGGCAAACAAAGAAACTTCAGGTAGAATAGTTTTAAACCTCAGGGAGCAACATTGTGATAAATTGTTCCCTTTTGCAGAGAAAAGTGCAACCACAAACACATTGAGTTTTGCAGTTTTCCAGTAAAAGGTGAGATTGCAAACCTGACACTGCTGTTGTAGATGTTGAAGGTGAGGCAGATGACGCCCAGCAAGATTCCCAAACCAGCCAACACAGACATGGAGACAAATAGCTTCTGTGACAGATAGCGGAACTCCTCGATGACCATTGTTTGGTCTGCTGGGGGTCCAGAGCCTACAAAGAAAAGACAATGAGAAGATAATGTTGATTGTTAGTTTTAGCAACGTTAAAGTTAGGTAATTTTATTTGGTATTTGGTTGAGTTCTCTTGGACACGCAAGTTACATGATGAACATTGCTTTATTACATGTGCACCAAAAATATGTCTTGGTTTTCATATATTCTCTCAGTTTTAGTATGATTAAGCACATGTTGGTCACTTTTTTTTATTATTGAGTATGTATGCAAAATATGCCCCCACAGAGCTAAATTAAGATGTAGTATACAGTAGTAAACCAATTAAAATGATTGTGAGCCTAGGAGTCTATGTTTCTGGTCTTGCATGAGGGAAAGACTACTTTCTTGGCTGTATGGAAGCATTTTTAAATTGGGTTTCAGAATTTCAGGGGCATTTTTTCCACCAGAATTGTTCCCAAACTTTTACCTTTGATCCAAGAAAGTTTATTGTCTCAGGCTCCCCTAGAAAAGATTTAATGTCCCAGGTTTCCTCCAAAAGCGCCATATCAGTCCTAAAGGTCCAAGGGATCCAGCAACTAGGACTAAACCCTAAAGGACCCAGTGGCCCCAAAATGTCAGAAATGTGTCCAAAGAAGACTTGGGCAGGGACAATTTTCTCCAAGTGCACTTAGATTCAATTTAGAACATGCCGTACCGTCGAAAGTTAAAGTTAAAGTACCAATGATTGTCACACACAAACTAGGTGTGGTGAAATTTGTCCTCTGCATTTGACCCATGCCCGTGTTCACCCCCTGGGAGGTGAGGGGAGCAGTGAGCAGCACCGGTGGCCGCGCCCAGGAATCATTTTGGTGATTTAACCCCCAATTCCAACCCCAGGATGTTGCTGAATAGACAGTATGTGTAACATTTTTTTATTTCTGACAGTTCAAATATGTTGATACACACGCGTAGGACAAAGGATTCTCTGTCCATCGTGTGTCTTTGCAGCGCGAGCACGCCTCTCTCACAGCCGTGTGTGTAACTGACAGTTTGCATGTCCTTTTCAAACGTGCCGAATTAAATGCTAACTAAATTCTAAAGCTAACCCAAACAAGCCTGTGCTACAGAGTCCATTCTTACCAAATACAGAGGTAATACAAATGAGAATGACACGTGTACTTAGCGCAGCCTTCAATACAGTCATTCCATTATAAGTTAAAGCAGAAATTAAATGACCACGGTCTGGTCAAATGCTGGACTTCCTCAGAAAACGTCCGCAAACTGTCTATATGGGGAAATACAGCGCCTCAACCCTCACCCTCAGCACAGGCACACCACAGGGATGTGTCCTGAATCCACTACTTTTATCCATTTTCACCCATGACTGTTCCCCCTCACACCCCACTAACACCATTGTTAAGTTTTACGATAATACCATTGTTGTAGGACTGATTCTAGAGAACAACGAGATAGTCTACAAAGAGGAGATCCGGCACCTGACAGACTGGGATATTGACAATAACCTGGAGCTCAACATCTACAAAACAAAAGAGATGATAGTTGACTTCAGGAAATCAAATCAGACTGTACACATCACTCTCTGCATTTGGGTGCAGGAGGTCCAGCACATCTAGGGAAGGCCCAGCAGAGACTGTAAATCCTGAGGAGGCTGAAATAGGTCCATCTCCCTCTCCCCTGCGAAAAAACTTGTACATGTCAGTGATTGAAAGCATTTTGATGCACTGCTGTGGTTTGCCAGACGTACTTAAAAGAACAGGAACAACCTCCATAAGGGGTTGAGAACAGCAGAACGCATCATTGTCTCCCTACTGCTTGCTCTCACTGACATTTACAATGGCCGTCTGACAATGAAGCCCAGCAGCATTATACCGGATCAAAATCACCCTGGCCACAATGTGTTTGCCCGTTTACCTTTGGGGAAAAGGTTTCAGGTATCTCAAAAGCAAAACAAACAGAGTAAAAACAACTTCGATCCATGGGCTTTAAGCACCATACCATACCATACCATACCAACTTTATTTATAAAGCCCTTTAAAAACAACCACAGTTGAAAAACAAAGGGCTGTACACCACAAAGAAATAAAGGCAAAGGACAGACTAAAAAATAACATTTAAAACAGAAGTAAAATACACATTAAAAAAGCAAATACAAAATTACCCTAAGAACAATTTTGTTAGATAAAAAGCAGTTAAAAAAGTTAAAAGTTAAAAACAGTTTAAAGTCTCATGCTGGGTTAAAAGCCAGTGAATAAAAATGGGTTTTAAGAAGGGTCTTAAAAATAGCCAAAGAAGGGGCCTGTCTCACATGAAGTGGAAGATAATTCCAGAGTTTGGGGCCCGCAACAGAGAAGGCTCTGTCCCCACACCATCACTTCCATCATTCAACTGACACGCCAAACTACGACTGTGTGATGGATAGATTATGGTGCATTTGTGTCCCACTTATTTATTTCTTACATTCTATACTTTAGTAATTTATGTTGTGCTCCATAGTTTTTATATTTATAATTATTTATAAATGGTAATGCTTTTATCTCCGATGATGTTAAACTGTGTTTCGTTGTCTTTTTTGAGCAATGACAATAAAAAACCTAATTAAGATTAAGATTAAAGTACCAATGATTGTCACACACACACTAGATGTGGTGAAATTTGTCCTCTGCATTTGTCCCATCCCCTTGGGGAGCAGTGGGCAGCAGCGGCGCCGCGCCCGGGAATCATTTTGGTGATTTAACCCCCAACTCCAACCCTTTGTTGCTGAGTGCCAAGCAGGGAGGTGATGGGTCCCATTTTTATAGTCTTTGGTATGACTCGGCTGGGATTTGAACTCCAACCTAATTCACTCATTCATTAAGCAAATAAGAAATACGAATTACATAAAGTTTTACTTTACAGTAACAATTTTTGAAAAATATTAAATACTATTTCAAACAATATTTTACAGCTGGATTTAAAAAGCATCTTTCAAAACACCCAAAGCACCTTCCACTGAGAATCCATTATTCATTCATAAGGCAACACTGGCAGATAAACCCTCCTGATAGGCAATTGGGAACAGGTGAGGAGACCACCGTTTCAACCAGAGATTACATGGCCAAAAATGGAGGCAACACAGGAAGTAGAAACAAGAAAAAAAGACCACTGGAACATAAATAAACACCAAACAAAGGAAAATAATACAAAAGTCCAAAACAGTCATGACCAGGCCCTCTTTAAATAGAAAAGGAGGGTTGTGCCATCACCGATCATCTGCATATCACAATGTTCTAGCATCTATCCGCCCCAAAAAATGCCTCACTTTTCGGTAAGAGGGACCACTAACAAGTTGTTTTTCCACCGGACAAACCAACACATTGGTATGCAAGACGGTCTTCCTCCCGTCACGCCTGGCCCACTCAGCAAAAACAATCCTAATATGACCACCCCCGGAGATACAACTTTGAAAGACTTGAGTAGGGAGCTTCACATCTAAAACCTACAACTGAGGAAGCCTTTTGGATGAAAGGTGTAACTTTTTAATATTGTTCAATGACTTGTCAATTATGTTTCTCTTTGATTCTGCTATTTAGTGTATGTATCTGTATTCGATATTGACTCTGTTAGCAAAAACAGTGTAATGATGTATTGAGTCGAAGGAAACAACAAAAAAATAAAATCCTCTGCTGAACATGCACTAGAGAAGCAAATCATCAATTGTATGCTTGATATCATTTTTAAGTAGATTTACCTGATGAATAAAGTCCATCGTGGTTTCATTAAAATGTACTGATATATTTGGTATAATAAAATTGTTATTGGTTTGTAGTTCAGGTAATAAAACAATCTCTTCTAAAAAGAGTGGCTTGATTAATATACCTTTAAGAGCTGTTCTGCCGCCTATTCCACTGATTTAGAATTTCTGTTAATGCTCTTTCTATTCTTGTTGAAAAAATATATAATGCAAACAAAAAAGATGCAGTTCATTTAAAGAACCAAATAGTCAATTTGTCTTCATAAAGTAAAACATGTCCTACCCTATACATTGTATCATGCATCATTGATGTTTTATTAATTTAGGGATTTTCTTTCTTTATTTTTTCTCTAGGGCATGGTTGTCAAACTCTGGCCCGCGGGCCATATTTGGCCCGCCGTGTAATTTCACCTCGCCCTTGAGGCGATATCTAATTAACACTAAAGCTGGCCCGCCGATCCTCCCGGGAGTCTTCCGAACGCCAGCCAGCCAGCCAGCCCAACAAGTGCTGGCCCAGTCACATAACATGTGCGGCTTCTGCAAGCACACACATTAGAATGCAACGCATACTTCAACAACAGTGATACAGGTTACACTGAGGGTAGCCGAATAAAAAACTTTAACACTGTTAGAAATATACGCCACACTGTGAATCCACACCAGAACCCTAACTCTTCCGGGACGCTACAAGGTGTGTGTGTGTGAGGGGGAGGTTTGGTGGTAGCGGGGGTGTATTTTGTAGCGTCCCGGAAGAGTTAGTGCTGCAAAGGATTCTGGGTATTTGTTCTGTTGTGTTTAAGTTGTGTTACGGTGCAGATGTTCTCCCGAAATGTGTTTGCCATTCTTGTTTGGTGTGGATTCACAGTGTGGCGTATATTTCTAACAGTGTTAAAGTTTTTTATACTGGCACCCTCAGTGTAACCTGTATCTCTGTTGATGAAGTATGCGTTGCATTCGCTCGTATGTGCGTACAGAAGCCGCACATATCTTGTGACTGGGTCTGAACGATGTTAGAAAGGATGAAAAGCGAACGTGACGATAGCTTGTAGAGTACGTTAAAGGTTAATTTGTTCAACCTTGGCCCCCAGCTTTGTTCAGTTTTAAATGTTGGCCCACTCTGTATTTGAGTTTGACACCCCTGCTCTAGGGTGTAAATTATTATTAAATATACATCGTTTATGATTTGTGTCAAACATTTGCCTTTATTTTGGATATTCCTTAAATCAAACCTTAGAAAAAATAAAAATGAGCCTTTAATCATATTTTTACACACACTTAACTAAATATTTAAATAAATGGTGCTTAGGCATGTAACAATAAACGGTACTAATGATAATTGTGGTAAAACTCTGGACGGTTAGAATGAACCTTTTTAAAATAAAATGATCGGCAAACCATGATTGATAGCCGCATTTTATTCAAATCACAGAGACTGGCGCTAACTCGCTATCTTAAATGCTAACATGAATACAAGAGTGATTAACATCTTTCCTCGTTGAAAAATTAAATACCCCACTCTAAACTTATTCAAACACATTACTGTTTGAGCAACTAAGCTATTCAGTTGTGCACCTTGAACCTGCAAGCTTATCAGTGAAGCATTAGGAAACACAGAACATGCAAAACAGTGGGTCTATTTATTTGAGTTATTTAAAAATATAAAAATATTTCAATGTGTGTGTAATTACTTTTTGAGCACATTTAACAATACCGCGATAATAATGATAACGGTAATAACTGGGGTATGAAATTTTCATATCGTATTATCCCTCAGGGTGATGAAGGTACTCTAGTGTATTTCAACAAACCCCATTTACAGTAACTTAACATGGTTGACTGCAGTTGGTGTTTTGTATTTTAAAGGGGAATCTATGATTTATTTTGCCTTTCCTGACTTATAAATGTTGTTACAATCTTGGATAGACGTGGTAAACAATGCCAACGCATCAAATCAAATGGCTAGATAGATAGATCGATAGATAGATCGATATAGATAGATAGATAGATAGATAGATAGATAGATAGATAGATAGATAGATAGATAGATAGATAGATAGATAGATAGATAGATAGATAGATAGATAGATAGATAGATAGTACTTTATTGATTTCTTCAGGAGAGTTCCCTCAGGAAACTTAAAATGCATTTGGGTGTGAGTTTGCATGCAGTTTGGGTGCTCAGTGTTTCGGAGTCTCTTTTCCCCCGATGGGCTATGTTTAAGATCACAGCAAGGTGGACGTACGGATGGTGTGTTCCATAAGTCGGACCTGACAATGACGTCACAGCAAAGTTATGAGCGTTCCAGTTACAAGGGCAGAAATTAAGATGGCCACATCCACTGGAGATATTGTTGTGCTTTCCTTATACGAATAATAACTTATGGAACAATAGCCACCATTTCTGCAACCTTCAAACACGGAGAATGAGGAGGGAACACAGACGCTATTGCTAGCAAAACAGCCATGTTTATTTACAATACTAGCTTTATACACATTCGTTTTCATTGAATAGTAAGGAATAACTCACCGGATTCTTGTTGTCAGAACGCTGAAAAAATGTTTTTAATCTTCTGACACAGACAAAATTGCTAAGTCTGTTTGCCCATTTTGGTCACTGCTCTCACATGAATCTTTCAGTGTTTATATTTGCTAGGGATCAGATAAATGCCGCAAAAGCCCGCGAGCTACCAATCTGACCTTGAAAGAGTGACTTTAGAAGGACAAACACTGGTGCCCAGAGACTTTCTTTACATTATTTTTCAGACAACCTGGAATTCATTTAAACCTCATAGGCACTTTCATATCTGCATGTATAGCTTCTTGGGTGGCTCTTGCATTTATGCATGTTATGATGACGTACAAACATCAAGACCTATGATGAGGAAGAGACAAAGGGATTTTTTTTATAGGTGTGACGGGTACGACATCCTCACGGTTAGGTGCATATACCTTGGTGTTACGGTCACAGTTTTGGTAAGTAATCAAAGCAAACCAAAATGCTCCCCAAAAATAAAACAGTTTAGCTTTTGACCTTTAAGAATTTTTAGAATGAAACACATAATTAAAGTAAGTACAATTCCAACATTAAAAAAAAGAATCAATTGTTTTGTAATAATGTTCTTTACTTTATAAAGAGACTATGGGCCTGGTCTACTAAGATCCCAAATAACAAGAGCTAAATAGTGGGTGCTAGTAGTGGGCGTAATGCGGATGTTCCACTAAGGCTGCGTGTACAATTGATAAGAAGTGTAAAAGTCATCAGACCGCTTTATTTAAATAAGGATTTTGATATGTATTATTGGCTTTCACCATGGAGACAGTCATTTCCCTCCACATCCATGTTATCACACTCCAACCTGTGGTGTTTTGCTATGTTCTGCAACATGCAGCAGACAATTATACAGTGCTCCCTTAATTATTGCAATGGGTTACGTTGCAGACTCCATTTCCGAACATGGTAGGTGAATTTCTGCGAAGTAGGGACGCTACTTGTTTAATGATTTTCACAACTATTATATGCATTTAAAGTCTTTATAAGCTCTTCACACACGACACACAGTTTCTCACACATCCATAAGCACTTCCTATGCTCTTAAAACACTTCATGCACTCTAAAACCAATACAATTTTAACATGAAAACTTAAATAGGTACTTAAATCTCATTGTATTCGATGAGACTTTAATACCCGCAATGCAATGAGATTGTAGTCAGTAAACCGCAAAGTGACAAGGTAAAACTGTAATCGGTACCGCCCTTTCAGGGCAATACACGCATAAGCACTCCTCCAGTAGGATCTACAACGGAACCTACTATTTTTGCACGTCGAAAGTGCGCTCTCTGGCAGACGCTGGCATGGACTGCTTTGGGGCGTTGGAATGATCTAGATGTAATAACATGCATGTTGCTAGAAGTTTTTTCATATATGGGATATATTATTTAGTTTTGATTTCAGTCATTCATTAATTCAGGTTATATTCTGCCAACTTCCATGAAAAGTTCTGTACAATTTTAAAATGTGACACTGCCAAATGTTTCTGCTCCTGTGCAGTATTAACTTTTGAAATGACACATCTATACAACGTGTAATATATTTCCAGAGGTGGGTAGAGTAGCCAGAAATTGTACTCAAGTAAGAGTACTGATACTTTAGAGATTTATTACTCAAGTAAAAGTAAGGAGTAGTCACCCAAATATTTACTTGAGTAAAAGTAAAAAGTATGTTGTGAAAAAACTACTCAAGTACTGAGTAACTGATGAGTAACATACACACACATATTATATATCCATCCATCCATTTTCTACCGCTTATTCCCTTCGGGGTCGCGGGGGGCGCTGGAGCCTATCTCAGCTACAATCGGGCGGAAGGCGGGGTACACTCTGGACAAGTCGCCACCTCATCGCAGGGCCAACACAGATAGACAGACAACATTCACACTCACATTCACACACCAGGGCCAATTTAGTGTTGCCAATCAGCCTATCCCCAGGTGCATGTTTTTTGGAGGTGGGAGGAAGCCGGAGTACCCGGAGGGAACCCACGCAGTATATATATATATATATATATATATATATATATATATATATATATATATATATATATATATATATATATACACACACATATATATATATACACACATATATGTATACATATATATATATACATATATATATATATATACATATATACACATACACATATATATATATATATATATATGTGTGTATATATATATATATATATATATATATATATATATATATATATATATATATATATATATATATATATATATATACATACATTGATATATACAGTATATAATTTATATTTAATTATTTTGCCGTTTTTGTTTACATGTTAAAGGTGTTTTAATGAATATACATGCATGTTTAACACATATAGATTCCTTTCTTTCATGAAGACAAGAATAGAAGTTGGTGTATTACCTGATTCTGATGACTTGCATTGATTGGAATCAGACAGCAGTGCTGATAACGTCCACGTTTTCAAATGGAGGAGAAAAAAAGTTCCTCCTTTCTGTCTAATACCACATGAAAGTGGTTGGTTTTTGGCATCTTATTTGTCCAGCTTCCATATTCGTTTTTATACACTTTACAAGAAATACATTGGCGGCAAACTCCGTAGCTTGCTAGCTTGTTTGCGCTGGCTTTCGGAGACTCTTATTTTGTAAGGGCAGGCGCGATGGAGCGGCACTTTTATTGTGAAGACAGGAACTGTGCGGTCAGTCTTTAGGCTTTTGACGGGATGTACGGTTGAAATAAAAAAGTGTCTTTTTTCCTTCACACTTTTGATTGATTGATTGAAACTTGTATTAGTACATTGCACAGTACAGTACATCTTCCGTACAATTGACCAGTAAATGGTAACACCCCAATAAGTTTTTCAACTTGTTTAAGTCAGGTCATGTGACCGCCTGGCTCTGTTTGATTGGTCCAATGTCACCAGTGACTGCATCTGATTGGTGGAACGGAGTCAAACGTCACCAGTGACTGCATTTCATTGGTGGAACGGAGTGAAACGTCACCAGTGACTGCATTTCATTGGTGGAACGGAGTGAAACGTCACCAGTGACTGTATTTGGTGAAACGCAGGCACTTTGAAGGTCTGTCTGACAGACCAAAACAAACAAAGCGTGCATTAACAGATCGATAAAAATTAGTAGCGAGTAGCGAGCTGAATGTAGATAAAAGTAGCGGAGTAAAAGTAGCGTTTCTTCTCTATAAATATACTCAAGTAAAAGTAAAAGTATGTTGCATTAAAACTACTCTTAGAAGTACAATTTATCCCAAAAGTAACTCAAGTAGATGTAACGGAGTAAATGTAGCGCGTTACTACCCACCTCTGTATATTTCAATGTAAGGGAGTGACACATTTTTTTTATTGACTATTATTAATTTAAGATTGAGTTTTTATTTGTAATTTGCACTCATGGATGACACTTGATTTCGCTGTCAAACATGACAATTACATTAAAGTAATTTTATTTTATTATGACAGTTTCAGCCTGGATAAATCACACTGCAAGTGGTAAAATATTTTAATGCATCTCATCCTATTAATATTGTGGTCGTTCTAATAATCATCATATATTCTGCATATGCCTGTACATGAAAGCAGACATGCTCAATGTATTGTGTTTACTATTTTGCTCATTTAAAGGTGCTGTTTGCAACTTCCTCACAGTAACATTTTTCAAAACAAAAAATATAACAAGAACACCATTGGCTAGCTTATGTTACCATTAACTGTTTAACAGATCACATTTGTTTGTCAATTGTCTATATTTTCTTTTAATTACCATATTTTCCGCATTATAAGGTGCACTTAAAATCTTTTTTCCCCCTCAAAACTCGACAGTGCACCTTATAACCCGGTGCGCATAATGTACGGAATCATTCTGGTTTTGCTTACTGACCTCGGAGCAATTTTATTTGGTTCATGGTGTAATGATAAGTGTGACCAGTACATGGTAGTCACGTATAAGAGATATGTGTAGACTGCAATATGATGGCAATATGACTCAAGTAAACAACACCAACATTTTATATGTTCCATTGAAAATATAGAACATTACACACGGCGCTCACAAATCTATCAAAATGTTTTAGTGCAACTTTGGTAAGCTATGAAGCCGCACCGCTTGATGGATTGTACTGTGCTTCAACATACGATTATTATCTGGTGTGTGTGTATAAGGTAAAACATTATCTGCCGTTTTGTTTCGCTATGTTATGCAAAAGGAATTTTTTTTTCCTTCTGGTACCTGCTGATCTGTATTTGGGATCTGCATAAGTCCTGAAAAATTGCACGCGAAGTCCGTGCCGACGCCGTAGTCGTTAAGCTTCTTCTTTTTCTCTATCTTCTTGTTATGTGACATTCATCCTCCGCTGTTGCCATTTCTAATATAAAGTAGCGTAAAGTTCTTACTTATATCTGTCAGTAAACTCACCATGAAGGCGCTAAAACATACCGGTATAGTGAGTTTACATTATTCACCAAAGAAACTTTAGTTATTAGAGAGTTCCGGTCGGACGGCTTTTCAGGCGACACATTTCCAGCGTTGTTATTGCACTAGTGAGCCACGGATGAGGAGATGCTGCTCCGTTATTGATTTAAGTAAAGTCTGAATGTCATTAAAACAGTTCCATCTTTTGACACTTCTTCCACTCCCGTCCTTGCACGCTACACCGCTACAACAAAGACTGCCAAAGGTGAGCCACGTAAATAAGAGCGCCCACAAAACAGCGCATCCTGAAGCGACTGTCAGAAAGCGGCTTGAAGATGATCTGTAAAACATGATACATGCAACATTTTGACTAAAGAACCACCATTACATGTTATGTAGACCACAAGGGAGTGTTTTTAATTTAGAAGAAAAAAAATAAGTCCTTTAATGCGCCCTATTGGCCATTCCATATATAAGGCCATGTGCGCCTTATATATGGAAAACGATCGAAAAAAGACCATTCATCGGCAGTGTGCCTTATAATCTGGTGCGCTCTATGGTCCGGAAAATGCGGTACATAGTTTATGTAATACACGTTTTTACTTGCCCAAATAAAATGATTGGTGTTTACGGCGGTCACTCAGCCGGTCTCGTCAACACATACGAGCAGGGAGCGCGTGCACACATACAAAAGCAGTCCAAGAAAAGTAATTAACAATTTGCAGCCATGTTGTTGTTATGATAGAATATACATTCAGTGACAGCTAACGCTACCTATTCAAATTGCTATTATTAGTTAACAACACCTAAAGCTAATGCGCGTGTATGTGTTACATACGCACGTACTTATGTCATTACGTATGAGAAGCCGTAAGAGGGCGAGATATACTGTGTAAAATGCACTGGAAAGTTGGCGCCTTCTTGGCATCTGTGAAAATGTTGCAAACGGTCCCTTTAAGAAAAGCAATTCTCTGCGCACGAGCTATGTAAATTGTGTGCTATTAACTTTTCTTGAAGTTTAGCACATGCAAAACTTTAGTACAGCAGGCCTTAAGTGTAAACCATGAATAAACAGACCTTTGCCAAATCATCTGAAGCTTCCGACCCGAATTTTAAAAGATAGCTGCATATTACCCACGAAATTATCAGTGACCTTTACAATGCTTAGTGTTCCCTTGAGAACATCAGGAGTTAGGAAAGTGGGGCAGCTATTAATTTTTCTGAATAATGTATGCATGTCAGGTTTTTTGAAACCCTCCACACATTGTTAGTAACCTTTCACATACACCCATAACATGTGCTTTGCTCTTATGTAATTGTAATTGAGTACTCACGAATAATGATTAAAGGATTAGCTG
The DNA here is from genome assembly GCF_033978785.1 of Entelurus aequoreus. NCBI lineage: Eukaryota > Metazoa > Chordata > Actinopteri > Syngnathiformes > Syngnathidae > Entelurus > Entelurus aequoreus. Next base: position 49,818,355 of record NC_084738.1, on the reverse strand, counting down.
GCGATGAGACGATTAGATCGTGGACGGTTCATGAATTGATGGAGAAATGTCCAAATATTGATTATTTACTTATGTTAAATAAAGTAATACAGATAGTTCTAGTGAATCAAGAAAATAATACATGCTTTGTACACCTCAACAGAAGGCTTATAGTAACCAGCTTAGGAGAGTAAATTAGCAAGTAGATAGATAGATACTTTAATAATTTAATAAATGTGGAGAAACTATAATATTGATACATTTTATTTAAAAATATAAATTAGTTGATAGGCGACACACGTCTTTATGGCGACTGGGGCAAAAGTATCTCAACAGTCTGTGGTTTTAGAAGGCAGACAAACTGAATGAAAGATGCCTGTTCACCAAGTAGGGAAATTTATTTATTTGTTCTACTTAGCTCCAGTTCAGAAAGTACAGAGGTTATTTCGAGCGCTTCACTTTCCCCACATTGTGTTATGTTACAGACTTATTCCAAAATGGAATAAATCAATTTGCGTCCTCAAAATTATACGTACAATACTCCATAATGACAATTTTTAAAAATTTGGCCAATCTATTAAAAAAAAGAAATCACACGGACTTAAGAATTCACAGCATTTGGTCAATACTTTGTTGATGAATCTTTAGCAGCAATTACAGCCTTCATTTTTTTTTTTTAATACGCCACAAGCTTAGCACACCTATCTTTGGGCAGTTTCGCGCATTCCTCTTTGCAGCACCTCTCAAACTCCGTAATAGGATAGGAAGCGTTGGTTTTCATCCAGGATGTGCATTTCTGAGTGCAAGACTTAGTCTAGTCAGGGAGGTGACCAAGAACCGGATGGCCACTATGTCAGAGCTACATCATTCCTCTGTGGAGAGAGAAGAACCTTCCAGAAGTACAACTACCTCTGCAGCATTCCACCAATTAGGCCTGTATGGTAAAGTGGGCAAATGGAAACCATTTCTTATTAAAAAGTTTGCCAAAATGCACCTAAAACACTATCAGACCACAAGAAACAACATTCTCTGGTCTGATGAGACAAATCTTGAACTCTTTGGCGTGAATGCGAGCCATCATGTTTGGAGAAAACCAGGCACCGCTCATCACCAGGCCAATACCATCCTACAGTGAAGCATGGTAGTGGCAGCCATCATGTTGAGGGGATGTTTTTCAGCGGCAGGAACTGGTAGACCCGTCAGGATAGAGGGAAAGATGAATGCAGCAATGTACAGCAACATCCTGGATGAAAACCAACGGTTGCTCAAAGATAGGTGTGCAAAGCTTGTGGCATCGTATTCAAAAATACTTCATGCTGTAATTTCTGACAAAAGTGCATTAACAAAATATTGAGCAAAGACTCTGAATACTTAAGGACGTGATTTTTTAGTTTTAACAAATTTGCCAGAATTAAAAAAAAAAAAAATTCCCCATTGTCATTAGTGGAGGTGAGTGAAGTGAATTATATTTATATAGTGCTTTTCTCTGGTGACTCAAAGCGCTTTACATAGTGAAAACCAATATTATAATATAAAAAGAGTGCATGGACACTTGTACTTCACACGTAGGTGTGAAAGTACAAAAAAATTAACTATTTGAGAAATTAGACTAATTTAGTGCACGGTAACGTAATGATAACTCACTTCTCTGCGCTCCTGCAAACAGAGATGTAGCCAGTTCTTGCAGTTACTGAGTTTGTCAGCTTCCAGGCTCAACGCTCAAATAGATGTTATAATACTTTTGTACACACGGTTTTGAAATCCGCAGTAAGCGAACTGGTGGGGGAACACAGTACTGCCAGTGCACTCACTAATATTTAGAGTTATTAAAGATGAAAGTTGTGACTGTTTTTTAAGCCAGAGAAGGACATTAGGATATGAAACAATTCTTTGAGGGAACCCAAAAACAATCCATCACAATATAATCTTGATTTGTTGTGATGATGTCATTGTATGTGTGCAAAGCCATCATGTGAGCAGAGCTAATTGCACAACAGTTAAGAAGTAGCCAAAAGCTCCCAAAATTTGGCTAAAAGCCAGCACAAGCTTTACTTGAGTGTGGGCGGGCAAGAGAAAAAAATAGTGTGCGCGTCAGTGTGTATAAGTAAGCGAGTGTCCTTTGGGAAAATGTTTTCTTCAACACTAAAACCTTTCCCTGCCCTTGATAGTGAAATCGGGATGCATGTTACCATGACGACAGGCCCCGTAATGGTTACCATGGCGATATGGGAGCGAGGCACTGATGCGGCAGTGGTTGCCAAGGAGAAGAGGGAAGAAGAGATTGTGAACAAATACTGAGAGGTGAGATGAAGGTAGAGCTAAGATATAAGAGGGGATCGTCAGACACAAACAGTTGTAAATCAAAAGGAACAGAATGTACGAAGACCAAGAGGGTACGAAACATAGAGAGGAAGAACAAACTGGAGAATTTATTTATTGACCAATCAATTAGTCTGAGTCCACCTGCAAGTACCGTAATACTATTTAAAGAAAAGATTTTGTATGTAAGAAATAACTTCAGGTATTCACAAACCAGCAAGAATATGAGTGCAATGTGTCAAAAATAAATAATACACAGTCCTAGTAGTAAAAAAAGTTATTATGTACCGTATTTTTCGGACCATAAGGCACATCGGATTATAAGGCGCACTGCCGATGAGCGGGTCTATCCGGGTCTATTTTCATACAAAAGGTGCACCAGGTTATAAGGCGCATTTAAGTGGAACTGCACTTTTTTAAAATTTTGCCTATCGTTCACAATCATTATGAAAAAACATGACGGATGGATTTTTTTTAATGCATTCGAAATATTAAATAAACATAAATAAAAGTCCCCTTACAGCGGAGACAATGGGAGCTCCACTATTTCGCCCATATAATCCAATAAATAACCATTAAACAGCCAATGATACTCTATTCACATTTCGTAATTTGAATATTAACCAAGTATTAGTGATATAGTTATTATAAGCGCTAACGCAGACAAACTATTTTCACGCCGTGATTACTTCCGTGTGTGCCATATTTACATCACTGAGTGGTCTGTTGCTTCCTCGTTTCCTTGCTCCCTGGAAGTTTATTGTAGATCATACATCATACATCATGCATCTCACCTGGATAGAAGAAGTCTGAGTAGGTGTTCCGAAAAGCTGGTAGACTTTGACAGCCCTTTAGGACCTGGAAATGGCCAAATTGACACCCTTGATAGACGCTTGGTCCTCACCCCCACGCCCCACACCCTGTTTCTTTGTGAGGATTATAAATCCTTCTTCACCTACATGGGAATATATGAACAGCCCAGCAGTTTGCATCCTAATGACAGCAAACCTTGCATGCTAAGTGATGTTTTTTTCATGTTTGTTGGCTCTCATAAAGTCTGCAGTGAGTAATAATCAGTGATGAAGAAAAAAAAAAGAAAACATTGTGATGCCTTTTTGAAATTATTTCACCACATATGTTTAAAATGAGCATTTAAAAATACATCCATCGTCATGTCTTTCATTATGGTTGTGAACGATGAGCAAAATTCCCCAAAATGTGCATTTCCCCTTTAAAAGGGTGATATGATTTTTTTACTACATTTAAAACACTTCCTTGTGGTCTACAAAACATGTAATGGTGTTTTTTTGGTCAAAACGCTGCATAGATTATGTTTTACAGACCCTTTCCAAGTCGCCTTATCACCGTCTCTTCAGGATGCGTCGTTTTGTGGGTGGTTTTATTTCCGTGGCTCCACTTTGACAGCGTCTTCTACCCGTCATATTTGTTGTAGTTTTTAGTGCTTAGTCTACTAAAATATATAAGTTAGAACTGTACGCTACTTTATATTAGAAATGGCAAAAGCAGAAGATCAATGCCCCACACAAGAGGATAGAGAAAAAGAAGGAGCTTTTTCAATACGGCGCGGACTACAACGGCGGACGCCCGCACATTTTCGGGATTTATGCAAATCCCAAATACACAACAGCAAGTACCAATAGGTAAGAAAAGTTGGTTTTGCATAATGTTGCGAAACAAAACGCCAGATAATATGTCTCCAGAAAGGTGTCATTCCTTATAAACACACCATAATAATATCTATATGTTGAAACCAGTGATGGGCAAGCTACTTGGAAAATGTAGTAAGCTAAGCTACAAATTACTCTTGATTAAATGTAGCTAAGCTTCAGGGTAAGCTATACCCGGAGAATTGTAGCAAGCTACACTTCAAGTTACACAGCAAAAGTAGTCCGCTACATCAAAGCTACATTTAACGACATTTATACCTATGGTCCCACATGTATAACATCAATGTTAATGTAACTGAGACTGTACCTAATGCATTGAAGTGGCTCCAAGTGACTTTCCTGACTTGTTCATGTCAATGATTTGTTTTTTTAGATCTGTGCTGAGTTTTTTGACTTTCCCATTGTCGCATTTGTAACCGAGTCTAATGACTGCATCACATGAGCCCTATTTAATTGGGCTCAGAGAAGTCAACAGGTGTCGACAATCATAATCACTCACATGAAGTTAAGAGGCCATGCCATGAAGCTAATTTGATTTGATTGTAACTTTTCTACATCACCAAAATTGATAATGCATGTTGCTGTATGTATACTTCTGACCCAAGCAGATTTTGTCACATTTTCAGTAGACCCATAATAAATTCATAAAAGAACCAAACTTCATGAATGTTTTTTGTGACAAACGAGTATGTGATAAAATCACTCTATCACAAAAAAATAAGAGTTGTTGAAATTATTGGAAACTCAAGACAGCAATAGCATTATGTTCTTCACAAGTGTATGTCAACTTTTGACCACGACTGTATATTGTGGCAAATGCAGGAAACAACATTGTTTCTCTGAGGTCTAAGACTGCCAACATGAGAATGCACATATCACAACAACTGCACTTTAACAGTGTGCCCAAGAAGACATGAAAACCACGCCCATTCTGCTGAGTGTGAGCATGGTCCTAGTGCCCGCCATGGTCAATCCAATTGCTATCAGAGAGTGCCGCACGCAAAGCTGCTTTAAGCGACCGGTGAAAATGGTTCACATAAGCCATTAGCTTGGGGGTGGCAGGCCGTAGTGCGGTGCACCTGCACACCCAAGGACTGTGCCAACGCTGACCAAAGCTCCGACACAAACTGGGATCCCCTGTCGGAGGTTATATCTGACGGCGTGCCAAAACACGCAACCCAGGCTGACATAAACGCACGGGCAATGTCCACAGAGGCAGGGGAGGAAAGAGGAACCGCTTCTGGCCATCTGGTGGTGCGATCCACCATGGTGAGCAAGTGCGTATAACCCTGCGGCGTGGACTTAGTTGGTGGACCTAGGTGACCAAGGTGGACCTTGGCGCGCTGACATGCCACTCATGTGGCTGCCCACTGCCTAAAAGCCTTCCTCAGGCCAGCCCAAACAACTTGGCACCAACCGACTTGACGGAAGCTCGAACGCCAGGGTGCGAGAGGGAGTGGATTGTGTCAAAAACCAGGCGGCACCAGTCCACTGGGACTACTGGCCAGGAAAACTCAAGACAGCCATGACATTATGTCCTTCACAACTGTATGTAAACTTTTGACCACGACTGTGTGTATGTATATATATATATATATATATATATATATATATATATATATATATATATATATATATATATATATATATATATATATATATATATATATATATATATATATATATATATATATATGAGCAGGCGAATAATAACACTCTTCTGAGGACAAAAAATTACATATTCTGGATAGACAAGACAGATGGTTTAGAGGGGGATTGAGGGAAGCCATTTAAGTTAAAGTAGAAAAACTATTTCTGAACAGAGGGGGCAGCACCACTTATCTTACACATACAATGCTGTGCTTTCAACCCTAAGAGATAAAATAATTTAGCCTAACAGGACATAGACACATTTGCTTTCGATGTAACCTTGACCGTTTATACACTGTACAACCAAATGTCATTTTACAATACAGCTGTCATTTTGCACAACAACAGAGCGAAACCATTCTTGTCTGGGTATGCACCCTCTTGTAGATGATAAATACTTTTGGATTAGGCTCTCAGACTAGAGCCGTTCCTTCTAGGTCTGTGAACATGAACGGATGAGAGACGAAACGTCTTTTAAGACAAGTCCAGATAAACAGTTTGAAAACTATGATTTGATATAATTTTTTAAACATTGGACAGTCATACTTTTAGCTATTTAGCTGTGTGCATATAATCCTTCTGTTGTGCTGTTTATCTTCTCCCTTTAAGTATATATATATATATATATATATATATATATATATATATATATATATATATATATATATATATATATATATATATATATATATATATATATATATATATATATATATATATATATATGATAAATGATAAATGGGTTATACTTGTATAGCGCTTTTCTACCTTCAAGGTACTCAGAGCGCTTTGACAGTATTTCCACATTCACCCATTCACACACACATTCACACACTGATGGCGGGAGCTGCCATGCAAGGCGCTAACCAGCAGCCATCAGGAGCAAGGGTGAAGTGTCTTGCCCAAGGACACAACGGACGTGACTAAGATGGTAGAAGTTGGGGATTGAACCCCAGTAACCAGCAACACTCCGATTGCTGACACGGCCACTCTACCAACTTCGCCACGCCGTCCCGTCGTATATATATATATATATACAAATATATATATATATATATATATATATATATATATATATATATATATATATATATATATATATATATATATATATATATATATATATATATACTGTATATATATTATCCAACTACTTTACAGAGTGGACATTAGCATGCCTCAATTAGCATAACATAAGGCCACATTCACCTTAAGGAAACCATATCCTCTTTTGGCTGTTGTAATGCTTTGACCAATAACTGAGCGTCTTTAAGCTAAAGTCAAGGTGACTGGCTGTCACACAACAAATACTGACTAACTGGCATTTTCACTGTCTGAAAACACCTCTAGATGGCACATGAAGTCTGGCTGCTGGCCGCATGACCACATGGTCAAACACACAAATCTCTAGAGGTCAGCACAACCTCTCGGCCCCCTCAGCTCTTGTCATACCAGCGGGAGAGACTACTTGGCTGACCTTGGTCTACTGAACAGTATGTTGGCTTAGTTACAGAATGTGTTTTTGGCACACAGCTTATAACACATCACTGCTTCCAAGTTTTAGTGGCTATAGACAGGAGTGACGTCAAGCCAGGGGACACTCCCAGTTGTTCTTCTGTTTTCAGGATTAAAATGTCAACAGACACTTAGAATGAAGCAGCAGCACTTTTCCCTGTATGAAATGATGATACAGAGCAAGTGTAGCAGTAAGCCATGATCACGGTACTGTACGTACCTCGGAAAAAGTATAAGTCCATTCCTGTAGTGGGTAGTTGTTCAACTGCCTCTAATACAGAACTAGCAAGACTACAATTTATCGTTTAGTTCAAAAGCAGTCAACATCCCTTTTCCAACATTCCCACCAACTAGCAAATGCCAGTTGTCATGACGTGGACTATGGTGTCTATTTTTTCCCGGAATGCAAGCAAACCAGACTGGACATTGGATGAAGGTAAAGACATATTTTAATTCTAACAAAGTACAAACAAAAGGGTACAAACAAAAGGCGCACACAAGGCGGAAATACAAACTTGGCTATGAAAACAAAAAGCTAGCACAAAGACAACTATGGACATGAAACAAATAAACACGTACTGTGACAAAAAAGAACAGCATAAACTATGAACAAGCAATGAACGTCAGTAACCATGGCATGAAGTGAGCAATGTCGCCAGGCCGATTCCCTGGCAACTGTCGGCGTAAATAGTCGTGACATCATTAACACAGGTGCGTGAGTCCAAATGTGAAACATTGACAAAGCAAGGGAGTGAAAACAGGAACTAAAAGTGTCCAAAAACCAACAGAACATAGCCAAACAAAACATGATCAAAAGACATGACACCAGTGATCAGACCAAAACATCTGGTGTTACTCGCGAACACCAGCTTATAGATAGAGATCGAGATTAAATTGTTTTTCCCAATAATGGGATCAAAGAAAGTGAGTGTGAAGGACTATTATCAATCAATCAATCAACGTTTGCATATATAGCCCTTAATCACAAATGTATCAAAGAATATTAAAGAACTGCCAAAAACCTGACTGAGCGTGTAGCTAGCTAGCTAACTTGTTGAAGCACTTGGTGCGTACCACTGCTAGTCTGCACCATGCGGAAGCAGAATGAGTTGATAAAGCCAGCTAAGACCGTTGAAATAATATCTAAACAATGCACATTTATCCATGAAAATAAAAAAGAAGCTGCTAATGGTGTATTTGACGAAGAAGCAGCTTGAAGGAGAGTCCGTTGAAGTCTGCTCTTCAATTACTACATTACTATGCATCATAATGAAGACACCTTCTCACTGCCACATCACCCCCATCCTCCAGCAACTCCACTGGCTCCCCGTACAGTACAGGATCAATTACAAACTCCTTCTGTGCACCTTCATGGCCATCCACAACCTGTCTGATCTCCTGCACGTCACCATCCCCACTCGTTCCCTCAGATCCTCCTCCTCCATCCACCTCTCTGTGCCCCCTGCCCGCCTCATCACTATGGGGGTCAGATCCTTCAGTCGCTCTGCTCTCTAGCTCTGGAACAATCTACCACTTGACCTCCGTAACTGCGGCTCTCTGCCCACCTTCAAATCTAAACTCAAAATACACCCGTTCCGGTCTGCCTACTCCGTCTAACTCACCAAATACCCTTGCCCTATTTTTATTCTATTGTTTTGTTTATTTATATGCCTTGGTTTAATTGTATTTTCTATTGTTGTAAAGCGACCTTTCGGTTTCCTGAAAGGCGCTATGAAATTAAATGTATTATTATTATAATTTATAAAGATGCCATAGTTGTTCATTTTAGTTTGTCATTCAATATTTCTTATCTAAAGTTAGTTTTTCTTTAGAAAAAGCACGCTACATGGTAAATTTGTGTTGTTTTGGGTCTGCAAAGCACTGATTGATTATAATTCATTTTAATGGGCTACTCTGTTTTGAAATTCTAGTTTTTCAAGGTACAACCTGTGCCACATAACCAAATAAACTTGTATCATGAGGTAACGGTGTACTTTCAATGTACTGCACAGTTCAGCATATAGTCTGTGTTGAGGGAAACTGAAATAACACAGAGACACACATCACCTCCATGCTAATTAAGAATTACATGTTCATTCCTCAAAGTCAAGGTCATGGGACCCAATTCCATTACCTCCGGGATTGCTAGTCTGCTGTTATGTTTAGCCTGTCAACAAACATCTTGTATTTATTGCTTTGAACTGCGCCTTTAATTGGCAAATGGAATGGAATATTTAGACCAAAGCACATTGTTGTCACAATGCTTTACTGTGATCAAATATCGGCCGCGATAAGGTATGAAACATTAATGCAACAATGTGATAAATTGATTGATGAACATTATAACCATATTTGAATATAGAGCGTTGGCGGACAAAGGAGGGCAATGAAGGAGGGGAAAATGAAGAATTAAAGGAAGAGGTGGTGAGGGTGCAGGGTCAGAGAAAACAGGAGATTAGATGGTAGAAGGAGTGCGAGAGACAATGATAAAGAGGGGGATATGGGGGGCAGAGAAAGATGAATGTGCCTTACCAATCCATTTGTCATTCCCGTACCAGGACAGATTGCCTTTACTGCTGTCGTAGTATCCAATCTTCTTATAGCTTCCCCCTATGAAAAAAAGAGAGAGTTATACATAGCTCGAGTGTAACTGGCTCACATTTTAATTCTTCATCGGTCAGACTTACTCGTCACTCTGTTTGCCAGTTTTTTCCAATCTTGTTTTTTTCAGTGTTTATTTTAAGTTTACCGTGCCACTAAATATCCTTAAACAGACTATTAACAAAATTGTTTTGGGGGCCACATTTCCAGGGAACTAATGACCAGGAGGACTGTTATTCTTATCTTGTATATCCCTGAGAATCTGTTTATATATATATGGGGCATTCTACAAAATTAATTAAAAGTGCTGTCCCTTAACCAGAAAAAGGGTTTAACAAATTACCAACTCCAAAACCAGTGAAGTTGGCACGTTGTGTAAATCGTAAATAAAAACAGAATACAATGATTTGCAAATCCTTTTCAACCAATATTCAATTGAACACACTGCAAAGACAAGATACATAACGTTCAAACTGGTAAACGTTGTTGTTTTTTGCGAATATTAGCTCATTTGGAATTTGATGCCTGCAACATGTTTCAAAAAAGCTGGCACAAGTGGCAAAAAAGACTGAAAAAGTTGAGGAATGCTCATCAAACACTTATGTGGAACATCCCACAGGTGAACAGGCTCGTTGGGAACAGGTAGGTGCCATGGTTATAAAAGCAGCTTCCATGAAATGCTCAGTCATTCACAAACAAGGATGGGACGAGGGTCACCACTTTGTGAACAAATGCGTGAGCAAATTGTCTAACAGTTTAAGAACAACATTTGTCAACCAGCTATTGCAAGGAATTTAGGGATTTCACCATCTAAGGTCTGTAATATCATCAAAAGGTTCAGAGAATCTGGAGAAATCACTGCACGTAACATTGAATGCCTGTGACCTTGGATCCCTCAGGCGGTACTGCATCAAAAAGTGACATCAGTGTGTAAAGGATATCACCACATGGGCTCAAGAACACTTTAGAAAACCACTGTCAGTAACTACAGTTGGTCGCTACATCTGTAAGTGCAAGTTAAAACTACTATGCAAAGCGAAAGCCATTTATCAACAACACCCAGAAACTCTGCCGGCTTCGCTGAGCCCGAGCTCATCTAAGATGGACTGATGCAAAGTGGAAAAGTGTTCTGTGGTTTTATGAGTCCACATTTCAAATTGTTTTTTGGAAACTGTGGACGTCGTGTACTCCGGACCAAAGAGGAAAGGAACGATCCGGATTGTTCTAGGAGAAAAGTTCAAAAGCCAGCATCTGTGATGGTATGGGGGTGTAACTGGCTCACATTTTAATTCTTCATCGGTCAGACTTACTCGTCACTCTGTTTGCCAGTTTTTTCCAATCTTGTTTTTTTCAGTGTTTATTTTAAGTTTACCGTGCCACTAAATATCCTTAAACAGACTATTCAACCAAATTGTTTTGGGGGCCATATTTCCAGGGAACTAATGACCAGGAGGACTGTTATTCTTATCTTGTATATCCCTGAGAATCTGTTTATATATATGGGGCATTCTACAAAATTAAATAAAAGTGCTGTCCCTTAACCAGAAAAAGGGTTTAACAAATTACCAACTCCAAAACCAGTGAAGTTGGCACGTTGTGTAAATCGTCAATAAAAACAAAATACAATGATTTGCAAATCCTTTTCAACCAATATTCAATTGAACACACTGCAAAGACAAGATACTTAACGTTCAAACTGGTAAACGTTGTTGTTTTTTGCAAATATTAGCTCATTTGGAATTTGATGCTTGCAACATGTTTCAAAAAAGCTGGCACGAGTGGCAAAAAAGACTGAGAAAGTTGAGGAATGCTCATCAAACACTTATGTGGAACATCCCACAGGTGAACAGGCTCGTTGGGAACAGGTGTGTGCCATGATTGGGTATAAAAGCGGCTTCCATGAAATGCTCAGTCATTCACAAACAAGGATGGGGTGAGGGTCACAACTTTGTGAACAAATGTGTGAGCATATTGTCCAACAGTTTAAGAACAACATTTGTCAACCAGCTATTGCAAATAATTTAGGGATTTCACCATCTAAGGTCTGTAATATCATCAAAAGGTTCAGAGAATCTGGAGAAATCACTGCACGTAACATTGAATGCCTGTGACCTTGGATCCCTCAGGCCGTACTGCATCAAGAAGTGACATCAGTGTGTAAAGGATATCACCACATGGGCTCAGGAACACTTCAGAAAACCACTGTCAGTAACTACAGTTGGTCGCTACATCTGTAAGTGCAAGTTAAAACTACTATGCAAAGCGAAACTCCGCCGGCTTTGCTGGGCCCGTGCTCATCTAAGATGGACTGATGCAAAGTGGAAAAGTGTTCTGTGGTTTTATGAGTCCACATTTCAAATTGTTTTTTGGAAACTGTGGACGTTGTGTCCCCCGGACCAAAGAGGAAAGGAACCATCAGGATTGTTCTAGGAGCAAAATGTTCAAAAGCCAGCATCTGTGATGGTATGGGTGTGTATTAGTGCCCAAGGCATGGGTAACTTACACATCTGTGAAGGCACCATTAATGCTGAAAGATATATACTGGTTTTGGTGCAACAAATGTTGCCATCCAAGTAACGTTATCATGGCTGCCCCTGCTTATTTCAGCAAGACAATGCCAAGCCACGTGTTACAACAGCATGGCTTCATAGTAAAAGAGTGTGGGTGCTAGACTGGCCTGCCTGTAGTCCAGACCTGTCTCCCATTAAAAATGTGTGGCGCATTATGAAGCCTAAAATACCACAGCAAGAATGGGAAATAATTCCACCTGAAAAGCTTCAAAATTTGGTCTCCTCAGTTCCCAAATGTTTACTGAGTGTTGTTAAAAGGAAAGGCCATGTAACACTCTTTTAGATTGTGTTGCTGCCATTAAATTCTAAGTTAATGATTATTTGCAAAAAAAAAAGTTTCTCAGTTCGAACGTTAAATATCTTGTCTTTGCAGTCTATTCAATTGAATATGATAATGATAAATGGGTTATACTTGTATGGCGCTTTTCTACCTTCAAGGTACTCAAAGCGCTTTGACAGTATTTCCACATTCACCATTAACACACACATTCACACACTGATGGAGTTGAAAAGGATTTGCATATCATTGTATTCTGTTTTTATTTACGAATTACACAACGTGCCAACTTCACTGGTTTTGTATTAAGTATTCACACATGATTTTTTACTGAGATAATATTATGACCTCTTTAAACCCAGGGCATAAACTGAGATAAATACATACAAAATCATCATTTATAGGTTACTTTCTATTTAGAAGTAGCTGTCCCCAATCCTGACCCCTAAATTTAAATTCAGGAAAATACAGCTTAAAACATTTTTTAGGTTTGTTTCAATGGTGTAATTTAAAATACCTTTATGATTAAGTTTAAACAGAAGCTGAAAGACTTTTATTTATTTTTAAAATTAAAAACTGTGCTCAAAAAAATCACGTCCCGAGTTTTTATGTCACGACCGAAACACAAGAGTTTTAGAGCCATGGCTGATTCTAGATTTAAGCCACACTCCTACATTTTTGACCAGCAAGTGACATTGCGTTTCTGCCCTCCATGGCTGCATGGTTAGTAACTTAATCCCATAGTTTTTAAATAAATGTGCTCCAAAGTCTGAAAATCAGTGTGTACTGTCACTGACCGAACAGTTTTTCTCTTCAATTATGTAACCATTATCAGATTTTATGCAACATATTTTTTTTTTATGAGTGAACAACTCTTCAAATATGTGTTTGCTAGCATCATTTATTATGGTCCAAACTTGCTATAATCGTCACACCCAAAACATATGATAATGTTTTGCTTGTGACATGCTCATTTCGGAAATGGAAAGAAGTTTGATCCTACCATTTGAAATAATTGTGTTCAAAAATGAGTGATTATCTTCAAAAATCATTGTTTCATTTAAAACAAATACGTTTTTTTTAATGAACTGCTAGTTTCTATCTTTAATTGTAAAATTCAGGTAGAAAAGATCAAGACACCAACGTGCCACAACCAAATAAAAAAAGTAGAAAACAAAGATTGAGAGAATACGAAGAAAATAGTGAAGGCTGACCCAGTTAAACACCAAGAATACTTGAAGAAGGAATTAGAAAGGAATAAGAAAGAAAAAAAGAAGGAAAGTTGAACATAATCAATGATTTAACGGCCAGGGAGCAAAGAATAGCTAACCCTAGCCCTGGAGGTCAAAGACTACATTTACACTGCAGGCCAAAATGGACCAAATCCAATTTTTTCAAAATTGGATTTTTTCCAGCTGAGTGTGTAGAATATAAGTAAAATGTCATCTTTATCAGACTCCAGCATGTGGCCCCGATGTGGGCTTGAAGTCACTTACATGTGCAGTTTGATAAAGTGAAAACAAAAAAAGTTGACCGGATTCCCTAAATGAACAAAGAAGTCACTACTACAGGAGAAAACATGGACGCCACAGATCAGTATTAGTGGGGTTTTGCCGTGACTGCTGTGTGGAGGAAATAGTCAGGTGATGAAAAACAACTGAGGGAAGTAGAAGAAAGTTGAATAAAGGAAAGTGATCGTGCTGCTCACACGAATGTCCTAGCTCGACCCAAAGATTACATAAAAGTCGCAAACAGGTCACATTGCCTGCAGTCCCATTTGAAAATATCAGATTCCAAACAGATTTTGGACTACCTCCTGATGTGGCCCAATATGATGCACATCAGATTTAAAGCACTCTGGAGTAATTAGACAGCCAAACATATCCAATCTGTGTCACTTGAAACAAAACATCTGATTTAGTGTCTAGTGTAAACAAAGCTAAAGTAATAGGGCTGTGGATCTTTGGGCTACCACACAATTTGATTCAATTCGATTCTTGGAGGTAACTATTCGATTGAGAATCGATTCTCGATTCAAAATCAATACTTTTTAATAACATTGGATGCCAGTTCTATGATTAACTACATTCCTCCATAAAATAAATAACAGCTCTGATCAATTGATATATTACTTAAAAGAAAACTACCGGTAGTATTGTTTAATAAAATGCTTCCCAAACATTAATAACGTCAAATACAAATAAGGCAACAAGAGAAGTTTATAACACTTAAATATATATATATATATATATATATATATATATATATATATATATATATATATATATATATATATATATATATATATATATATATATATATATAAATAAACATATAAACAAACAGTGACGTAAAGAATGCAATGAATGTATAAACCAAACAATCCTTAGACACATGGCACAATAAAGGACAACATTTTTAGTGCCTCAGAGTCAGCGTTGACACTCCTTTGAGAACAATGATGTCCAAATTCTGATTAGAGAAAACTGTTGGTTTGAAAGTGGTGCAAAAAAAGTCAAACAAAAAATTTAAACTCTCAAAAGAGTGGAGGAGGTTTACGCCATCACCTATCGTCTGGCTACAATCACGTCCTGACATCTCTGTCTCAATGTTTGTCTACACAGAATAATTGGCCACTAACAAGTTGTTTTTCCACCAGGCAGTCAATCGACCCACTGGTATGCAAGACAATTGTTCACCAGCCACACTGACGACATAATCAATAAACACAACAAGCCACTCCTAGGGAACACACCCACCATGGACACAAATAGGGAAACTCAACACCTAAAGTTTATAACTCAAGAAGCCTTTTGGGATCTAAGGTGAAACTTTTTCAACAAACAAAAACAGTCCAGTTGCCGCGATTAAACTTTTGTGAATTACCATGACCTGGACCACTGACAATCTACACAGACATATTAAGCGCCAAAGCCAAGAATCCCACCTTAAGTCTGTGTACTTTTTTATGCAAATACCCCAACATGGGACCAAAGCAAGTTGCAAATTGCATCAAACTGTAGTGGGGTTGTGAAGTCATGACAGCGTGACATGTTGTGCCGTAAAGCGCTGGCTTGTGTAGTCAGCCAACTACACAACAGGCGCCTTTTTTCCCAAGATGGCGCTGCTGTAGTGGCTGCTATTGGCAGGAGCTCTGTGCTCTTGTGTCATCCTTTTGTGTTCCTGATGTTTCCCTCTTGTTTTCATGTGGGGTTTTTTTGCCTTTTGGTTCGGGACCAAAGGGTCCCGAACCACCCCTTGTCACACCCTTTGATGTGACAAGGGGTGGCACTTTCGTGACTTCTGCGGTGCTTTTTTGTGAACTTCTGGATCTGCCTCCCGGGAGCCTTTTGGCCATGGAGACCAGCTGCTGGGTCTCTGCCACACCAGAGTCCGTTTGGAGAGACTGTAGGAGGATGAAGAGACAGGGCTGCGGAGCTGGAGCTGAGCGCCAGGACGGACAAGCTTCAATGTCTTGGCTGAATCAGCAGGTATCGTACACCTCGGTCTCCTGATCCTCGCTCATCCATGCAGACTGGACACTGGCCGAGAGTTGGTGGGCGGCCGAGGGTGGAGTCGGCTCTCTTGGTTGCTTTGTTGGGTCTGCTCCTGTCTCTAGCCATGGGACTCCAACCCCGCAGACAATGGCGTGGAACACCGCAGAGGCCACCACAGTGTATATGTTTTTTGTTGTTGTTGTTGTTTTACTTTTGTGGCTGTGTATAGAAGTGGCTGGTTGCATCAGCTCTGCTCTTTTAATGTTTGTAATGTCCTTTGTGTTCTTTGATGTTTCCCTCTTACACACATGTTTATGTGTGCTATAGCTATGAGGGTTTTTTCCCCTTGGCCTCAGTCTGGACCCCCTCTCCAGGGGCACAGGCTTAGACTGAATATAATATAGTACAGCACTCTTGTGTGGCTACTGGTCCTGACCAAATATATATCAAAAGCCATGTCCGGCATAATCTGATGATTAAGTGTTAAAAAATTAATTTACATGTGCACACTTAAAAAGACGGCATGGTAAGTATCAGTCAAAATGTCCATGATAATGTATTGATGTGACATGTTTATATTTTGATGGTAAGTGCAGTGTAGTGTGATGATTGTCTTCAATAACCCCATTATGATAATGATATTTGATTCGAAAGAAGGGAGAAAACTGAGGCATACCTTGAAGCTGTTCAATTAGAGTCCAGGCCATCCGAGAACCTTGAGCATCAAATATTACATGACCCTGTAAGAAACAGGAAGATTTTAACACCCTACACACAATTATACATACATATATCCACACATACATATATTCGTTCATTAATACATACATACACGCACACATCGGTACTTACCCACATACATAGGTACCTACGCTCCCACATACATACACAAAGTTATTATAACTTATATGTATTGTTGCATTTGAAACAATGGTATTGTTGATAATTATTCCTGTCATATTTGTGCATATCTTATTTACTGATGCTGTTCTGTTGTTGTCGTGGTTGTTATTGTTATCATTACTGTTGTGTTTGTTGTTGTTGTCTCTCTGTCTTATCCCTCTCTTTTCTTTCTATCCCCTCCTGCTGTGGTCCAGCTGCGCCAAACAATAACATGAATCCATTTAATAAAGTCAGATACAAATAAGGCAACAAGTCTTTTGTATAGTAAATCTGTGTAGCAAATATGGGCATCTACATCAACAATATGATTTGCCTGAGTAGCTGGACAGGACAAAAAAAAAAAAAAGAACACCCCTTTCTATGCATTGTACTTTTCAACGCTCTATGTACAACCATCTAAAAAATATATCCCAGCCCTTTCTCACCCTCTACGAAAGAGGTGTCTTTCAACCGAGGGATACATACAAAAAAAAAGGGATTCAAAGTGATTATCTTTACGTGCTAAAACCAATCCAAAGTACAGTACTTAAGACATGTATTAGACCACCTCGCAAGGACAGTTTTCATAAACCTACTGTATTTAAAACTTGTAATATATAAAGCCCAAAACATTTGTATACATTTATTTGGCTAAAAACAAACTTACGCCACAAACTATTCCCTTGTTTTCCACATTAAAACCACAAAACCTTAATACTTTGTATTGCTTAATAAAAGCTTGGAATTTTTTTTTCTTTTAGATAATAAAAATATAGAACAATTACAATTTGATATATCAATCACTAAATAATGTACTATTTTCTGTAAAACAGTAAATTTGCATTACAAATATCACACTGGTGAATTAGGCAGTACAGAAATGTAAAATATTTTAATTATCAACCAATCCTGTAAATGTATAGTTTAAAGCTCCATCTTTTGATACTTCTTTCACTCCCGTCCTTGCACGCTACACCGCTACAACAAAGATGACGGGGAGAAGACGCTGCCGAGGAAGAGCCACGTAAATACAAACCCCGTTTCCATATGAGTTGGGAAATTGTGTTAGATGTAAATTTAAACGGAATACAGTGATTTGCAAATCCTTTTCAACCCATATTCAGTTGAATATGCTACAAAGACAACATATTTGATGTTCAAACTGGAATTCTTTCCCATTCTTGCTTGATGTACAGCCCACGTTTTTCAACAGTCCAGGGGTCTCCGTTGTGGTATTTTAGGCTTCATAATGCGCCACACATTTTCAATAGGAGACAGGTCTGGACTACAGGCAGGCCAGTCTAGTACCTGCACTCTGTCTATGAAGCCACGTTGATGTAACACATGGCTTGGCATTGTCTTGCTGAAATAAGCAGGGGCGTTCATGGTAACATTGCTTGGATGGCAACATATGTTGCTCCAAAACCTGTATGTATCTTTCAGCATTAATGGCGCCTTCACAGATGTGTAAGTTACCCATGTCTTGGGCACTAATACACCCCCATACCATCACAGATGCTGGCTTTTCAACTTTGTGCCTATAACAATCCGGATGGTTCTTTTCCTCTTTGGTCCGGAGGACACGACGTCCACAGTTTCCAAAAACAATTTGAAATGTGGACTCGTCGGACCACATAACACTTTTCCACTTTGTATCAGTCCATCTTAGATGAGCTCAGGCTCAGCGAAGCCGACGGCATTTCTGGGTGTTGTTGATAAACGGTTTTCGCCTTGCATAGGAGAGTTTTAACTTGCACTTACAGATGTAGTGACCAACTTTAGTTACTGACAGTGGGTTTCTGAAGTGTTCCTGAGCCCATGTGGTGATATCCTTTACATACTGATGTCGCTTGTTGATGCAGTACAGCCTGAGGGATCGAAGGTCATGGGCTTAGCTGCTTACGTGCAGTGATTTCTCCAGATTCTCTGAACCCTTTGATGATATTACAGACCGTAGATGGTGAAATCCCTAGATTCCTTGCAATAGCTGGTTGAGAAAGGTTTTTCTTAAACTGTTCAACAATTTGCTCACGCATTTGTTGACAAAGTGGTGACCCTCGCCCCATCCTTGTTTGTGAATGACTGAGCATTTCATGGAATCTACTTTTATACCCAATCATGACACCCACCTGTTCCCAATTTGCCTGTTCAATTGTGGGATGTTCCAAATAAGTGTTTGATTAGCATTCCTCAACTTTATCAGTATTTATTGCCACCTTTCCCAACTTCTTTGTCACGTGTTGCTGGCATCAAATTCTAAAGTTAATGATTATTTACAAAAAAAAAAAAAAAGTTTATCAGTTTGAACATCAAATATGTTGTCTTTGTAGCATATTCAACTGAATATGGGTTGAAAATGATTTGCAAATCATTGTATTCCATTTATATTTACATCTAACACAATTTCCCACTTCATATAGAAACGGGGTTTGTAAGACCGACCACAAAACGGCGCATCCTGAAGCGATTGTCAAAAAGCGACTTCAAGATGATCTGTAAAACATCATGTATGCAACATTTCGACCAAGGAACCACCATTACATGTTATGTAGACCACAAAAAAGTGTTTTTAATTTAGAAAAAAATCCCAATAGGACCCCTTTAATGCGCCTTATTATCCGGTGTGCCTTTTGCATGAAAATAGACCTGAATAGACCCACTCATCGGCAGTGCGCCTTATAACCCGGTGTTGTCCTATGGTCCACAAAATACCGTCATGTCTCTCATGATTGTGAACTACAGGCAAAATCCCAATAAAAGTGCAGTTCCCCTTTAAGTTTGGATGTAAAAAAGGTATCTCCTTTGAGGAGCTCAGCAAGAACACGACCGTCTCGAACATGGGTAATACGTGTGAAAGTGAATAAACATGGATACATTTTGAAACCCCTGCTCTTCCATTTGTCAAGTGCTCATTCTCTTATTAGAAGGGTTTGGTACTCACTGAAACTCCTTCAAAGGAGCTGGTGTTGAGAGCTCTGTAGATTTCAGCGGTGATATCTCGGTTGTTGTAATTGAAATCTTCCAGACGGTGACCTTTGGCCTTCAGAGGTCCCACAGTCTTGTTGAGAGCGAGAGCGAGAGCCCACACAGCGTCGTAGGCTAGAGGGGCTTCTTGAAAACCTCCTGTGTCTTCTGCGTTTTTACCCCCGAGTTTTGACATCAGCTGGTCCAGAAAGTCCTGGGAGGTCTATGAAGAAAGACCAAAAGTGATTTAGTTTATTCATTTATGATATACAGTATGTAATGGCTTGTTTGCTTCTTTTAGACGAGGGGTTCTTAACCTTTTTGAACTAGAGACCCAAATTCTCCACTACAGAGGGGCCCTGAGCCCACTCAAATATTAACAATAAATTAGATATCTTACTTTTGATTTAATCGTATTCAATAATTATATCTAATCAACTTACAGTTTAACAGAAAAAACCTTGTCACATGATATGAAAATGTGTTAATATAAAAAATAAATACTACAAAAGAAGGGACTCAATAAAACTGATGAAAAATACATTTACATACAATAACAGAGTGCTAAAATAAATACATTCTAAGTCAATAAAACAAACAATACAAATATAGGTTTTCTAAATAAACTGTCAATGAAAGTTAAGTGCAAATGAAAATACAGCTTCACCACTTTAGTCATAATTTTTGCACTAAAGAAACTTTTCTATGACTTTAGCTCCAGACTTCTTTGGTTTGTTTGTGATTATCATTACTGCCACAAGTGGTAAAAAAGTGTATTAAAACTGGGTACCGCTGCGGCCCATATGGACTGTCACTACCCGACCGGTTCCAGAAGAACTGATCTGTCCACGCATGCGCAGAGACAATCTCACTTCCTTTAGAGAAATATTTTATGACGGAGCTTTGGCGACGGCATGTGCTGTGATATTTGAATGTTTTATCAATGGATTATTATTTGATAAAAATGATAGTTTACCAAGTAGTAAAAGGGAACAGGAATATAAAAATGAAAAAGGGATGGATTTTTTAAAATCAGGGAGTGTTATCGCCACAATGACAACCACTTTCACTCTTCTGTCATTGCAATGATGGAGGCACGGGGGAGCGACTGACTCCTTTTGCATTCTTTTTTAAATGTTGATTCCTTTAACTGTTGCGCTTAACTTAAATATTTTAAAGTGCCAGTATTGCGAAATGATGTATTTAGATAAAGTAGTTGTCAGGAACTGTTGGTGACGAACCCCAAGATGCAGAGATGGCAGGCTTGATGCAGGAAAACATGACTTTAATGTAAAAAATGCAGGGGGACCAGGAGACACGGAACAGGCAACAGGATTCAAGGAAAACTGGAGACAGCAAACAGTCTACAGCAAACAATCCTCCAGCACTGACTGGAGGGTGAGGGAGGTATAAATAAGTAGCCTGATTGGCAATTGCCACCAGGTGTGTCAGGCTGCCAATCAGGGACAGGTGAGGGAAACGAGCGCTCAAGGAGACTGGCGGGAACTGGAAACAAAATAAGAGCGCTGACAGGAAATAAAACACAAACACAGAGAAAAACCCAAACATAACCAAATTGTCAGTGACAAGCCTGACAGTGGTAATACAGATCAATTGCTGAGCAGATCGTTTAGGTTTCTGTATGGTTTCAAAATAAATACTGTATTATTAAACACTTGTTTTGTATGTAATCGTTTATGAGATTGTTCTTGAAATAAATATTACCCCCCCAAAAAAAGAAAACCATGGTAACAATGATGACGTGCACAAACACACCTACTTTAAAACAAGTTGACTGGAAGTGACCTAGTCTTTGTGCATGCGTGAACCGATCGGAACATCCGGAACCGAGCGGGTAGTGTCACGGACCACGGCTGAACAGATATTTTTGTCGGCCATCTCGGCGGTGCTCGCAGCCCAACAGTTAAGAAACACTGATTTTGTTCCCAGGTGTCGAACTCTCAAGACAATATCAAAATCAACATA
This sequence comes from Entelurus aequoreus, assembly GCF_033978785.1. Classification (NCBI taxonomy): domain Eukaryota; kingdom Metazoa; phylum Chordata; class Actinopteri; order Syngnathiformes; family Syngnathidae; genus Entelurus; species Entelurus aequoreus. The sequence continues at coordinate 49,796,427 of NC_084738.1, read as the reverse complement.
CCTTCGTACACATGGAGAGTTTTTATAAATAAGGTGAGCTTGTCAACTATGGCATCATCTACAGTTAACATTTACAACTGCACCTTCACAACTCTACTTTCAGTTAACAATCAATGGATTGGGCCAAAAGTGGTATGAATAGGATGTTTTGCTCTAACCATTCTTACTAAGGGTGCCAGATTAGCACCAAAAGTAGCAACAATTTAAAGGCCTACTGAAATGATTTTTTTTTATTTAAACAGGGACAGCAGATCCATTCTATGTGTCATACGTGATCATTTCGCGATATTGCCATATTTTTGCTGAAAGGATTTAGTAGAGAACAACGATGATGAAGGTCGCAACTTTTGGTCGCTGATAAAAAAAAAGCCTTGCCTATACCGGAAGTAGCGTGACGTCACCGGAGGAAGGACTCCTCACATTTTCCCATTGTTTACAATGCAGCGAGAGCGATTCGGACCGAGAAAGTGACGATTACCCCATTAATTTGAGCGAGGATGAAAGATTCGTGGATGAGGAAAGTGAGAGTGAAGGACTACAGTGCAGTGCAGGACGTATCTTTTTTCGCTCTGACCGTAACTTAGGTACAAGGGTTCATTGGATTCCATACATTCTCCTTTTTCTATTGTGGATCACGGATTTGTATTTTAAACCACCTCTTTAGCTACTGAGCTAACGTGATAGCATCGGGCTCAAATGCAGATAGAAACAAAATAAATAAATCCCTGACTGGAAAGATAGACAGAAGATCAACAATACTATTAAACCATGGACATGTAACTACACGGTTAATAATTTCCAGCTTGGCGAAGCTTAACAATGCTGTTGCTAACGACGCCATTGTAGCTAACTTAGCAACGGGACCTCACGGAGCTATGATAAAAACATTAGCGCTCCACCTACGCCAGCCAGCCCTCATCTGCTCATCAACACCCGTGCTCACCTGCGTTCCAGCGATCATCGGAAGGACGAAGGACTTCACCCGATCATCCGTGCAGTTGGCGGCTAGCGTCGGCTAGCGCGTCTGCTATCCAAGTCAAAGTCCTCCTGGTTGTGTTGCTACAGCCAGCCGCTAATACACCGATCCCACCCACAACTTTCTTCTTTGCAGTCTTCATTGTTCATTAAACAAATTGCAAAAGATTTACCAACACAGATGTCCAGAATACTGTGGAATTTTGAGATGAAAACAGAGATTTTTTGTATTGGATTCAATGGTGTACCAATACTTCCGTTTCAACGATTGACGTCACGCGCATACGTCATCATACATAGACGTTTTCAACCGGAAGTTTAGCGGGAAATTTAAAATTGCACTTTATAAGTTAACCCGGCCGTATTGGCATGTGTTGCAATGTTAAGATTTCATCATTGATATATAAACTATCAGACTGCGTGGTCGGTAGTAGTGGATTTCAGTAGGCCTTTAACTTTAATTTAAAAAAACGACCCCACTGTAACTATTAAACCCTGCCTGTACAAAATAACACATTAAAGATGCATGATAACGAAACACATGGGCTTGCTCTCGGTTTGATGTACAATATGTGCAAACGAATAAATGTGTGGTTCCAATCCCTTGTGCACGGCCTGGAGGATATGCTATTGACTATTCAAAAAACTACTTCTGCCTGTGTTCTACCGCTAGACAGCTTCTCTCTAAACGATAAATATTGTCATGTTTTAATCTTGTGACACCTCATCACACCCCTAGTCCAAAGTTATCATTATTAACTACAACAAAGAGCATCCTGGGAAACGACAACTCTTCTGAATTACGTGTAAGACTCAGAGAAATTGACCTTGTCTACTGACAAACTGAATAAAGTGTGTTTATAAAATATTGTAACTTTTTTTCTGGTTCAATCCCCACCTGCTACCATCCTAGTCACGTCCGTTGTGTCCTTGAGCAAGACACTTCACCATTGCTCCTGATGGGTCCTGGTTAGCGCCGTGCATGGCAGCTCCCGCCATCAGTATGTGAATGTGTGTGTGTGAATGGGTGAATGTGGAAATAGTGTCAAAGCGCTTTGAGTTCTTTAAAAAGGTAGAAAAGCGCTATACAAGTACAACCCATTTACCATTTATTAAAACGATGAACCGTTCCAAATCTACAGACATCTCTCTTAAAGCGTGCATACTAGGGCTGTGAATCTTTGGGTGTCCCACGATTCGATTCAATATCGATTCTTGGGGTCACGATTCGATTCAAAATCGATTTTTTTTTCAATTCAACACGATTCTCGATTCAAAAACGATTTTTTTCCCGATTCAAAACGATTCTCTATTCATTCAATACATAGGATTTCAGCAGGATCTACCCCAGTCTTCTGACATGCAAGCAGAGTAGTAGATTTTTGTAAAAAGCTTTTATAATTGTAAAGGACAATGTTTTAACAACGGATTGCAATATTGTAAATTTGTTTTTAACTATTAAATGAACCAAAAATATGACGTATTTTATCTTTGTAAAAATATTGGACACAGTGTGTTGTCAAGCTTATGAGATGCGATGCAATTGTAAGCCACTGTGACACTATTGTTCATTTTTTTTTAATTTTTTATAAATGTCTAATGATAATGTCAATGAGGGATTTTTAATCACTGCTATGTTGAAATTGTAACTAATATTGATACTGTTGTAGACAATATTCGTTTTTGTTTCACTACTTTTGGTTTGTTCTGTGTCGTGTTTGTGTCTCCTCTCAATTGCTCTGTTTATTGCAGTTCTGAGTGTTGCTGGGTCGGGTTTGGTTTTGGAATTTGATTGCATTGTTATGGTATTGCTGTGTATTGTTTTGTTGGATTGATTAATTTAAAAAAATTAAAATTAAAAAATAATAAATAAAGAAATACAAAAAAAAAATCGATTTTTAAAAAATAAGAATCGATTCTGAATCGCACAATGTGAGAATCGCGATTCGAATTCGAATCGATTTTTTCCCACACCCCTAGTGCATACACGCAGCAACTTGCCGTTTCCAACCTTCCTTTTCCTTGTCTTCCTCACGCACATTTAATCACCAGTCAGGACACATTTACGGACTCTGAGACTGTCGAATAATAGAACTCTTCCAGCAGAAACGAATGAACATGAACACAGATTTATTTTCAAAATGCAAGTGTGCCTGGGTTTGATGCTGCGCTCGGGATCTTTCTGTGTGGAGTTTGCATGTTCTCCCCGTGAATTCGTGGGTTCCCTCCGGGTATGCTGGCTTCCTCCCACCTCCAAAAACATGCACCTGGGGATAGGTTGATTGGCGGCACTAAATTGGTGTGTGAATATTGTCTGTCTATCTGTGTTGGCCCTGTGAGGAGGTGGCGACTTGTCCAGGGTGTACCCCGTCTTTTGCCCGAATGCAGCTGAGATAGGCTCCAGCACCCCCCGCAACCCCAAAAAGGGACAAGCGGTAGAAAATGGATGGATAGATGGATGCAATTTTTTTGTTTGTTTAAAAAAACTATCTATGTAAAACACATCGATCAGCTGTCCTGCGTATTTTGTCCAAGCCAGAAAAAGCAATCACAGATGACTGGCACATCTTTGTTCATCAATATAGCGATACAATAGATGCGGGGTGCCCAAACTTTTACCACTGAGGGCCGCAGACTGACAAATCAAGGGATCTGGGGGACATTTTGGTAGTTTTCCCCTTCAAAACCAGTACAATATATAAATGTTTTTCAAAGAATTACAAACGTATAAGATGCAATTTTTGTAGAAATGTTGTGTAAATGCTGAAGAGCTAAAGCGAATATGACATGCTACCAGTTAGCATGCTGCCCAGATAGCGTTAGGTAAGAAAAAAAAAAAGTAAAATGAGCTAAAACAAAACAAAACAGTACCATGCTAAAATGTTAACAGTAGCTTGCTAACAGTTAGCATTAATGAAATTACACAATTAGCTAAAATAAATCTAGCATACCAACGTTGGCAAGCTGAGGTGTATACGAGTAAAAATAGTCAAACACATCCACCGTGCTTATATAGAGGCAGCAAATGGCCCTCGGGTTGCACTTTGGACACTCCTCCAATAGTTATACAATGATTTCTATATTATCACTAGAATCAGCGCATATGTACACAAAGTACAGGAAAGATCAGGCATGTTTTTTTAATTGCCCGTGCATGTCTTAAGACAAATTAACTAATACAAAACCCAAAAACAGTGAAGTTGTGTAAATAGTAAATAAAAACAGAATACAATGATTTGCAAATCCTTTTAAATTTATACTCAATTGAATAGACTGCAAAGACAAGATACTTAATGTTCAAACTGGTAAACTTTGTTATTTTTGGAAAATGTTAGCTCATCTGGAATTTGATGCCTGCAACATGTTTCAAAAAAGCTGGCACAAGTGGCAAAGAAGACTGAGAAAGTTGAGAAATGCTCATCAAACACTTATTTGGAACATCCCACAGGTGAACAGGCTAATTGGGAACAGGTGGGTGCCATGATTGGGTATAAAAACAGCTTCCATGAAATGCTCAGTCATTCACAAACAAGGATGGGGCGACAGTCACCACTTTGTGAACAAATGCGTGAGCAAATTGTCCAACAGTTTAAAAACAATATTTCTCAACCAGCTACAGCAATGGGTTTAGGGATTTCACCATCTAAGGTCTGTAATATCATCAAAAGGTTCAGAGAATCTGGAGAAATCACTGCACGTAAGTGGCAATGCCCGTGACCTTCGATCCCTCAGGCGGTACTGCATCCAAAAACAGACATCAGTGTGTAAAGGATATCACCACATGGACTCAGGAACACTTCAGAAAACCACTGTCAGTAACTAGAGTTGGTCGCTACATCTGTAAGTGCAAGTTAAAACTCTACTATGCAAAGCCAAAGCCATTTATCAACAACACCCAGAAACGCAGCCGGCTTCGCTGGGCACGAACTTATCTAAGATGGACTGATGCAAAGTGGAAAAGTGTTTTGTGGTCTGACGAGTCATTTCAAATTGTTTTTGGAAACTGTGAACGTTGTGTCCTCCAGATCAAAGAGGAAAAGAACCATCAGGACTGTTTGAGGTGCAAAGTTCAAAAGCCAGCATCTGCGATGGTATGGGAGTGTATTAGTGCCATAGGTATGGGTAACTTACACATCTGTGAAGTCACCATAATGCTGAAATGTACATACAGGTTTTGGAGCAACATATGTTGCCATCCAGGGGCGGCGTGGCGAAGTTGGTAGAGTGGCCATGCCAGCAATCGGAGGGTTGCTGGTTACTGGGGTTCAATCCCCACCTCTACCATCCTAGTCACGTCCGTTGTGTCCTTGGGCAAGACACTTCACCTTTGCTCCTGATGGCTGCTGGTTAGCGCCTTGCAGGGCAGCTCCCGCCATCAGTGTGTGAATGTGTGTGTGAATGGGTGAATGTGGAAATACTGTCAAAGCGCTTTGAGTACCTTGAAGGTAGAAAAGCGCTACAGGTATAACTCATTTATCATTTATCCATGCAATGTCTTTTTCATGGACGCCCCTGCTTATTTCAGCAAGACAATGCCAAGCCACATTCTGCATGTTACAACAGCGTGGCTTCGTACTAAAAGAGTGCGGGTACTAGACTGTCTCCCATTGAAAATGTGTGGCGCATTATGAAGCGTAAAATACGACAACTTAAGCTGTACTTTAAACAAGAATGGGAAATAATTCCACCTCAAAAGCTTCAAAAATTGGTCTCCTCAGTTTGCAAAAAAAAGTTTCTCAATTAGAACATTAAATATCTTGTCTTTCCAGTGTATTCAATTGAATATAAGTTGAAAAGGATTTGCAAATCATTGTATTCCGTTTTTATTTACGATTTACACAACCTGCCAACTTAACTGGTTTTGGGTTTTGTAAATGTGAATCCTGATCTGCCCGTGATCTATGAGTTTGGCCCCCTGTACGATTGCTTTAGACACCCGTGAGGGTGTGTTCACACCTCCAACTAGGAAAGCACTCTGCCAAGCCTTACCACCTAATAGAAAAAAAAATCCTGAATCCAGGCAGTGAACCAAATCACCCTTAAAATGTAATCACTTGTTCCTTATCCCATTTCGGACATTTCCTGAAAGATTAATCAGCATTTGCCCGTATCGTTTTAAGCGATCTATAGTGGAATAAAAGAAGCTAAATGCAAGAAATGGATAGAACCCTCTTGTCAGTCATTCACTGTCTGTGTCTCTGTGGGTGGAGGTTTCAAGCAGGAAATAATCCGGATCAGCCCCCAAATCTAATCAACTGTTCCTTATCACATTTTTTAAAATTCTATAACTTCTTGAGCTATTTATAGCAAAGTCTATGGGTGTCAAACTTGTTTTTTTGGGGGGTCACATTACAATTATGTCTGCCTTCAGAGGGCCGATTGTAACAGTGAATAAAAACCAATAATATCCATGGTAACAATTTTGTGTTTGATTATTATATGTTTTTACTACCTGATTGATGCACAATTTGCTTCAAAATTGTAAGTCATAGAGAGAAACAGATATTAAATTCTTAACCAATTGACCAACATTTGCATGGAATATCTTGTTGCATTATCAGATAAAGTTTAGATGATATGCCATTAATGTACATGCTGTATAGTTTTTCTGTCAAAATTTAAGAACAAAAACATTTAGCTACAAAGCACGTATTGACGCGCCTGATGATGTGGCGGGTCAGATCTGGAGTTTGACATCACAGTAATAATGAAAAGAAAAAGAGTAAAACCTCTTGTCAGTCATTCATTCTCTTTGTCTCTGCGGGGCCTAGCATAGACTCACAAAGAAGTTGAGGCTTAAAACGTAAACATAAAGTAACATAGTTGAAATGATAACTTACAGTTGCAGTATTTAATGTTGCTAGCTAATAGACAAACAAACCTAGGGCGGTCACATAATAGTACCTCCTGGTGAAGGTAATAAAACAAACTTGTGGAGTTGATGGTATTGGCCAGATATGGAACCTACGTCAACTTTGAAAAAGGCTGGTGTACATACTGTATGTGCTAAAACATTCCTACAGACACAGGTGCATGATAATGTATGTGTGCATGTATTGTCAAAAGACGGTTTGGCGGCGTATTTGGACCCCAGAGCACAGACTAAGGCAAAAGTAAAAAATATAAACATACAAACCCCGTTTCCATATGAGTTGGGAAATTGTGTTAGATGTAAATATAAATGGAATACAATGATTTGCAAATCATTTTCAACCCATATTCAGTTGAATATGCTACAAAGACAACATATTTGATGTTCAAACTGATAAACATTTTTTTTTTGCAAATCATTAACTTTAGAATTTGATGCAAGCAACACGTGGGAAGTTGGGAAAGGTGGCAATAAATACTGATAAAGTTGAGGAATGCTCATCAAACACTTATTTGGAACATCCCACAGGTGTGCAGGCTAATTGGGAACAGGTGGGTGCCATGATTGGGTATAAAAACAGCTTCCCAAAAAATGCTCAGTCTTTCACAAGAAAGGATGGGGCGAGGTACACCCCTTTGTCCACAACTGCGTGAGCAAATAGTCAAACAGTGTATATGAAGCGTTAGGGCTGCATGGGATTCTGGGTATTTGTTCTGTTGTGTTTATGTTGTGTTACGGTGCAAATGAAGATCCTGGCAAGATTAAGCCATCAGGACCACATCATCTGCAAAAACCAGACACCTAATCCTGGAGCCACCCAACCGGATCCCCTCAATGCCCTGACTGTGCCTAGAAATTCTGTGAAAACTGGTGAAAGGTCAAAAGGTAAGAAAAAAACTCACTTAACAAGTCAAGCTAAAAAATCGACACAGGCTAAGGAAGCAGAGCAGGCATGGCAGAGGAGCAATCCGATGACCGGAGTAGTAATACTTTGTTGATGCACCTGTGGCAACAATTACAGCCTCAAGTCTTTTGAATGCCATGCCCCAAGCTTGGCACACCTATCCTTGGGCAGTTTTGCCCATTCCTCTTTCCAATACCTCAACAATGAATTTATTTCATTTTGAAGTAAGGCTGTAACATAACAAAATGTGGAACAAGTGAAGCGTTGTGAATACTTAACGGATGCACTGTACCTTCACAAGACACACAAATTGAATGTGATCGAAACAAAACCTCAAACTATGTCGCTTAAAAAAATTGCATGCGGGAAACGAACAACTACGATTGCATATTCTACAAATATAAATGTAAAAATAATGTAAAGGTTTTTGGGATATGAGTAGTGTCATGGTTGACAGAGCAGACATTCATTCACAATCATCCTCTGATAACTTGTCCAGGGTTTCATCCTCTGATAACTTGTCCAGGGTTTTGGAATACTCTTCCCCCAAGTCAGCTGAGGTAAGCTCCAGTCCACCCTTAAGATACAGTTTTGAAAAGAAATGGACGGGAAGTACTTCTCAAAAGAATATGTCCATGGAAATGTCATAACATATCCCTTTCCCCTTTTCATATTATTGTTCATACTCAGTACACTATGATTTTCTGCAGCAGCCTACACCTCAATGACTCACTCAGTGTAACTACAGACTTCCTCCTACCATTTCATATCACCACATATTTTCTAACCGGCATTTGTTAGTCAAATTAAATGTAAAAACCCCAAAACCAGTGAAGTTGGCACGTTGTGTAAATAAAAACAGAATACAATGATTTGCAAATCCTTTTTCAACCTATATTCAATTGAATAGACTGCAAAGACAAGATACTTAACGTTGGTACTGGAAAACGTTGTTATTTTTTGCAAATATTAGCCCATTTGGAATTTGATGCCTGCAACATGTTTAAAAAAAGCTGGCACAAGTGGAAAAAAGACTGAGAAAGTTGAGGAATGCTCATCAAACACTTATTTGGAACATTCGACAGGTGAACAGGCTAATTAGGAACAGGTGGGTGCCATGATTGGGTGTAAAAGCAGCTTCATAGTAAAAGAGTGTGGGTACTAGACTGGCCTGCCTGTAGTCCAGACCTGTCTCCCATTAAAAATGTGTGGCACATTATGAAGCGTAAAATACAACAACGTAGTAGACTGTTGAACAACTTAAGCTGTACATGAAGCAAGAATGGGAAAGAATTCCACCTGAAAAGCTTCAAAAATTGGTCTCCTCAGTTCCCAAACGTTTCCTGAGTGTTGTTAAAAGGAAAGGCCATGTAACACAGTGGTAAAAATGCCCCTGTGCCAACTTTTTTGCAATGTGTTGCTGCCATCAAATTCTAAGTTAATGATCCATCCATTCATCCATTTTCTACCGCTTGTCCCTTTCGGGGTTGCAGGGGGTTCTGGAGCCTATCTCAGCTGCATTTGAGCGGAAGGCGGGGTACACCCTGGACAAGTCACCATCTCATCGGAGGGCCAACACAGATAGACAGACAACATTCACACACATTCACAATACGTTTCTCAGTTCGAAAATTAAATATCTTGTCTTTGCAGAGTATTCAATTAAATATAAGTTGAAAAGGATTTGCAAATCATTGTATTCTGTTTTTATTTATAATTTACACAACATGCCAACTTCACTGGTTTTGGGTTTTGTAAAAAAAAATTATTCCATATAAGTCACAAGACATTGCGTTAACCATTGGTGTTTTTGGTCATGCAAATTATTTGCCAAATGCTAAGATTTGATTTTATATTTTTTAGAAATATCCTTAGTTTTTAAAGCTATTTACTTATTTTTAGTCATTGAATTTACATTATAACCTTAATTTTAGCGTGAATAATTATATTGATGTCTATTCTAGTTAAAAAAAAAAGTTAAAATTGAGAAAATAACTATTCAAATAAGATATTTTAGTTTACCCCACGTAGAAAATTGCGCTTAAAGATTATGCAACATCCCGAAGATGCTTAATTTAAGATTTGCAAGTTGAATAATGCATGTTTTCAGAATAAATTACGTATTTTTACCCTTAAAATCCTGCTAAATTCTACACATACAAATTTTAATTTAGAATGTCTTATCAAGTAAAATTAACTAGCTGCATGGACAGATAATTTCACTAGTCTTTAGTATCTGTTTCCTAAAATCTAGTATTTGTGTCTTGTAATTTGTCATCTTTTTTTGCAGCGTGTTAAAGTAAATGTTAGCCGTCCATCTTGTTGTTGTCTTTGACCTGAGGATTACTGCATGCTTCTCCTATTTGCAATCAACCTAAATTATGGGGTCATATGTTGTGCCATGTAATTCCATTAATCATCACCAGTTAGAGGTGTTAATGTGCCAGCCTTGCTCTGCAGTGTGACTGTATTTATAATTATAATTGTAATAATATGTTTGGTGGAATATTTATTAACAGTATAACATTAATTATACATGATGAATATGTTTTTAAAAATGATGCATATAATTTCATTCTGATTTAGTGTTCTAATTACGGTCATTAGTATTTTCCCACTCATCTGCAGCTCAGCACCAAAATGTGATGCTTGAACAAAACGGTTGTCTTAATTGTTATGATGGTCGTCGCATCAAAAGAAGAAAACAGTATGTTGTCTGCTATCATTTCTAAGGGCGAAACGTTCCACAAAATACCCGGTTTTGGATCTCGTCCTAGTTTGCGGTTATGTTTAGTGTACATTGTTGTTCTTGTTTAATGCCCCAAATTAAAATCAACATACATTGAAGCCCAGGCTTTATCAGCACTTAAACAAAAATGTCCGTTAATTGAATGCAAAAATCGTTACATTTATGAAACAAAACATCGTTGGACAATTTTAACCAGTTTGTTATGTCAGAGCATTATAATTTACATGTAACATAAATGCTTATATATGTATGATGCTTTTATTTTGTTACAGCAGTTAGACCGAATGTTGTGCACTGCACAAGCTAGAAAGGTGCTGCTGTTCTTAAAGGGGTCCACATTTAAAACACTCCCTTGTGGTCTACATAATATGCAATGGTGATTCTTTGGTCAAAATGTTGCATAGATTATGTTTCACGGAGCGTTTTTAAGATGCCAGGAAGCACCATATTTTCTGGACTATAAACCGCTACTTTTTCCCCAAGATTTGAACCCTGCGGCTTTTCTAAATGTGCGGCTAATCTATGGATTTTTCTACACTAACGGCTAAATTATGGGATGGATTAAGCAAATAAATCAAACAATGTACGAAAATTATCCACTTAAGAAACTGTTCATAGTCAAAGGACAAGCAAGAAAAATCCTGAGAAGCATCTTATTAAAAAAGGAGAAAATCTTATTAACCTCATAAAGGATGAATAAAGACATCAATGACTTTTCTGTTTTGTTTGATCAGCCGTTTTACTGTTATGTTACATGCACCGTTTGGAGACAATTCAGGTATGTAAATATATATTTACAAAATCGTTCAATGTAAATATCTCATTTCACAATGTTCGGTATCTTCGGCCTATGAGTTGAGTTTGAGTTGATTTTGAGTTTATTTCGAACATTCAAGCATACAACATGATACATCACAATTTCCAGTTTCTCTTTTCAACATGTTCGAAAAGGAGTAGGAAGAAGCAGAGCTTATTTAATCCTACCCAGTTGCTAAAACTTTTGTTCACTTCCTGTCCTCAATTTATTCACAATATACTCCATAAGTAATCACAATAAAAATAAATAAATAAATAATAATTGGTGAAGTAAGTTATATTTCATATAATGAGATGAGTAAGATTATTTTGAGAATGAATGAATGGATGGATGAAATAAATTCAGAATGTTTATCATGGTTCTTCTTCTTTGTACTTTGTAAACACTTTAAGTTTGAAGAGTTTCTTGAAGTGGATCTTATTAATACATTGTTTGATTGCTTTGCTTAAATCCATTCCATAATTTAATTCCACATACAGATATACTGAAGGTCTTAAGTGTTGTACTTGCATACAAATGTTTTAAATTACATTTTTCTCCAAGATTATATTCCTCCTCTTTTGTTGAGAAGAATTGTTGTATATTCTTTGGTAGCAGATTATAGTTTGCTTTGTGTATAATTTTAGCTGTTTGCAAATTCACTATGTCGTGGAATTTCAGTAGCTTTGATTAAATAAATAAAGGATTTGTATGTTTTTCTATATCCACCATTATGTATTATTCTAACTGATCTTTTTTGTAACACCGTTAATGAATGAAGTGTACTTTTGTAATTATTTCCCCATATTTCTACACAATAACTCAGATATGGTAACACTAGCGAGTAGTAGAGAATATGAAGTGATTTTTGGTCTAGAACATGTTTTGCTTTATTCATTATTGACGTGTTTCTTGTTACTTTATGTTGTATATTTTTTACGTGAGATTTCCATTTTAATTTATCATCAATTATTATGCCTAGAAATTTGGTTTCATTTACTCTTTCAATTTATATTCCGTCTATTTGTATTTGTGTTTGACTTTCTCTTCTACTGTTACCAAATAGCATTATTTTAGTTTTACTGAGATTCAACGATAGTCTGTTTTTGTCAAACCATCTTTTTAATTTGTTCATTTCTTCTCATATTATTTGTTTTATCTTCTGTGTGTTCTCTCCTGAATGCCAAATGTCAAATGCTTTAGTTAGATCCATAAACAGTGCTGCCGCACATTTTTTACTATCTATTGCATTGGTAATTTCTTCTGTAATTTCAATTAAAGCCATTGAAGTTGAAACATTAGCTCTGTATCCATATTGGTTCTCTTCGAGTATTCTATTTTTGTTTGTGAAACTCTCTAATCTGTTATTGAACAGTTTTTCAATGATTTTAGAAAATTGTGGAAGTTCTGTTGTGTAGGACTAGATGTTACAATCCCCTAATGCATACTTGAGACACCTATGCGACTTTGTGGGATGGTCAAGTGAGTGAAGGCATCCTCTTGGTTATCAAGTGGGCGCCCCCCTTCGTCAGTGTTTCGCTGATAGGCCCACGACACCTCCAGAGGGTTCAGCAGTGAGTCCCAGCGTCCCAGGATCACTCCCTAGATGCCATCACTCACTTGAAAGCCCAGGTGGAGTCCGTTCGCTTGACCCACAGCCACTGACTCCCCTTTTCAGCTGCTTTTGAGAGGTCTTTCACTGCCTGCCGGTGGGCCTTCCCTCGCACTCCCATTTCCCTGAGGAGCCTGGATGTTGAGGTGGCCACGAACCCTCTGCAGCCTACTTCCACTGGGCGTACCCTCGCTTTCCAGCCTTGTTGTTGCGCATCGGCTGCAAGCTCAGTGTACCTCAACTTCTTGCACTCGTAGGCCTCCTCCATTGCACTCTCCCAGGGCACCGTGAGCTCTATGATGTACACGAGCCTGAGCGAAGCTGACCACAGAACAAGATCTGGCCGCAGGTTGGTGGACGCAATCTCAACTGGGAAGCAGAGTCTCTGGCCCAGGTCTGCCAGCAGTTTCCAGTCCCGTGCCCCGCCTAGCTGCCCAGTGTCTAGTCTTGTGGGGGTGAGGTTGGCTTGACCCTCGCCCTCCCGGACAAATGTTGTTGCTTGCCAACGGGATGACGAGGGAGGAAGGGCATTGACCCTTGTCCGTCGACTTTCCAGCACTGCTGCAAGACACTTTAGCACCTGGTTGTGCCACCAGGTGTAACGGCCTTGGGTGAGGCTGGTCTTGCAGCCCACCAGGATGTGCTTCAGTGTTGCTGGACTCGGACACAGAGGGCATGTGGGGTCTTCACCATACCACTGGCTGAGGTTTTTTGGAGAAGGCAGGACATCGTAGGCAGCCCTGATGGTAAAGCTCGCCCTGAATGCCTCAATCTCCCACAGCTCTTTCCAGGAGATCTTCCTCTTCTCTACTCCTTCCCATGTCATCCACTGCCCTTGTTTTGCCTGCGCCACAGCTTGTGCGCACCTTCTTGCTTCCTCTTCCCGACGTATCTCCTGGACCACCAGCTTGCGTCTCTGAGATGGAGTGGCCTTGCTCCAGGCTGGTGTACTGGCCCCAAGGCCAAAAACCACTCCTCCCCTGCTGTACTCGGCCCACAATGTCTCTGTGCCTGAGTGCTGCTTTAGCCTGCTCAGTTGCAGCCAGTGGGGTCAACTTCCTCCCAGTAGCCAGGATGGGGGAAGCTTGGGCTACAAATGGATCACCCGAATCCAGTAGCATCATCTCCAGTCTGACTTTGCCACACTTGAACTCCTCTGAGAGAGTGGAAATGGGCAGTTCTAACATTCCTTTGCCGCAGAGTCCAATACTGCTGAGGTACCTGGGAAGGCCAAGCCACTTCCTTGCATATGAGCTAACCAGTCTCTCCAGCTTTTCCACCTTAGAGAGCGGGATCTCATAGCGGTTAGTGGCCACAATAGGCGTGGAAGTAGTCCATACTGCATGCACCAGAGCTTCAGCTTGCCAGGAAGCAGGGTTCTGTCGATGTTCTCCAGACCGCTGGCTACCTCCTTCCTGAGCTGATCTACCTGCTCTTTGTCTTTGAGGGAGGCATCATACCAATGACCCAGGGACTTCACAGGCTTCTCGGAGATTGTTGGAATAGGTTCCTCACCAATGTGAAAGCGGTGGTGTGACAGTTTCCCCTTGTCAATAGAGATGCTTCTGGACTTGCTTGGCTTGATCTTCATGCGAGCCAGCTCGACGTTCTCTTGGAGCTTTCTTAGAAGCCGTACAGTGCAAGCCTTGGTTGTGGTGAGTGTTGTGAGGTCATCCATGTAGGCTCTGACAGGCGGCAGCCTCAGGCCAGGTCTTATTAGCTGTCCCCCAACCACCCATCGCGATGCCCGGATGATCACCTCCATGGCCATGGTGAAGGCCAGCGGGGAGATGGTGCAGCCGGCCATGATTCCCACTTCCAGGTGTTGCCATGCTGTGGTGTACTCGGCAGTTGTCACGCATAGCTGGACATCCTGGAAGTAGGCCTTGACAAGGGTTGTGAGAGCTGCTGGGACCCTGAAGTAGTCGAAGGCTGTCCACAGGAGGTTGTGAGGGACTGAGCCAAAGGCATTGGCGAGATCCAGGGAAACCACATAAAGGTCTGTTCTCTCCTTTTTGGCGACCTGGATCTGATGCCAGATGACACTAGCATGTTCCATGCAACCGGGGAAGCCTGAGATGCCTGCTTTCTGGATTGATGTATCAATCAGGTTGTTTCTTTGCAGGTATCCTGCCAGCCTATGAGCAACCACGCTGAAGAATATTTTCCCTCGACATTTAGAAGGCTGATCTGGCGGAATTGGCCGATTTCTGATGAGTCCTTTTCCTTGGGGATAAGGATTCCCCTGGCTCTTCGCCAGGAAGTTGGTATCTCCTTCTTTTGCCACACGACTCTCATCAGCTTCCAGAGGAAGCGCAGGACATCTGGTGCGTTTGTGCTGTCTGTTAGGCCCCACTTCTTCATGGACGCTTTGAAGCAACCAACCCCTGTGCGAAGGCGGTTCAGGAGGGTCCATTGCCGGCGAGGTAGATCTTCTCCCTCCACGCCACCTCCAGGATCCTGGATGTAATGGTGTAGGCGTGTCTGTCCTGCTAACTCCACTCCTGCTTCCATTCCGCTGCCAGCCAGGCTTTGGTTGTCAGATCCTCCGGGATGGAAATAAGCATCTCTTGTGCGGCCTGATTGTATGGGTGGCGGGACTTGAGTCTGCTTGGAGGTGTTGCCATGGTGGTGGTTTCATGGAGGAGGTGCCAGCTGTGTTCCTGGGCTTTCCTTGCCAGGGCGAGGGTAGCAGCCTCTCGCCGTAGGCCGGCTGGCGCTATCCCTGCTAGGACTGGCAGGTAGAACACGGGGGTGGGTTTCAGGCAGCCACTTATGATCCGGAGGGCATTGTTGATGGCCGTATCGACCTTCTTGGCATGTGGGCTTCTACACCAGGTTGGGGCACAGTACTCAGCTGCAGACCACAATGAAAAAGACTGAAAAAATTTCCGGGGGTCTGGGGGACGAAGGCCCCCAGCCAGGTCCAGGGCGGTGCCCTGGTGGGGGGACAAGGGGGGCAACGCCCCCAGAAACTCCTGGTTTTTCACCAATTTAACATGCTAAAATTAACAAAGACAGCACCATTTGAAGAAAATATTTTAGTGTTTAAAGACATGAAAACATTAATAGAACATACATAACCCAATTATAATAATGAATAACTGTATATGGTTCAGTCCCAACAGTATTTAGTCACTAATATTTACATCTTGTGTTCATTTCACATCCACAGCACTGATCAGTGTTATTATCTACAGTTTATTTACAGTATTACCACATTACTTCAGTTCACTTCACACATTAGCTTTCTCGGAGAGCCCTAACATGAGCCTTCCTTGCAAATTTCTGAGCAGCCTGCATTTTCCTTTTGGTCTCTGCTTTTGTAGCTTCTTTTTTGGATTTTTGGATAAATATAACAAAATACCAAACGTAAACATTTCATTCTTTTCGCCAAAATAGGATATACATTTATGAAAATAATTAAACATGTTTAGTATTGTTTACTCATATTTCAAAATACGAAATAATAATAATGTGAGGACACTGACATATTGCATGAAACAAGTGTGAAAATATTTACCTTCAAGATTGTTACACCACTGACAATAGTTTCAAGAAACTACATAAGAACTTAATATTACAAAATAGTATTATTTGCAAATTTATTTCAAATAAATTGTTAACTGGATTCAATAATGCAACTCTTTGAATTTCTGTAATTTCATAATACATTTTCACGTGGCTTTTTATTTTTATAAAAACCCATTTATATTTCGCAAAGCAATAATTGATTAATATTTAAAACAAACATGCGTATTTCGCAAGCAAATATTTTTTTAGCTTACCTCATTATTAACAACCCTGTCTGCAACTGAAGTGGGTTGTGGGTGGATCTTTCCTCTCCATGTCACTTTCGGTTGACATCCAAAAGTACCAGCTAGTGAAAAGTTGGTTTTCCTTGCTTCAAGTTGTTTCATATGTTTTTGGCGTTTCGCATGTACTTCCAAAGCCTTGAAACCTCGTGATCCATAGTCAATATTATCATGACACCAAACACACAAAACCTTTCCGGGACGATCGATTTTCAGAATAAAATCACCGAACAAAGTCGTAACTTCCTTCTTCCCAACAGTATCAGTGATTTCCCTTTCCATCCAGTCCCATCGAAACTTATTTTTGACATGTTTATCAATTTCTTTTACTCGTAAAGCGTCCTTTCTCTCGACAACCGACATCCTTTACATATGGAAAATGGCGGTATGATGACGTTATTAACGTCATCATTCATAACAGATGTCCTGATTGGTCACAAGGAACATATCGACCAATTAACTACGGCGTAATATAAACTACGTCTCGAACGTTGATTTAGGGTCGGAAAAAAAAACGGAAAAACGGAAGATAATTTTTTCTTTTCCCCGAGTTTAAAAAAGACGGAATTCCGACTTCAGACGGAAAAATCACATGCCTAAAAAATGGAAAAAAAAAAGTATTTGAAAATTTAGTAGGTGTGGCTCATTTACTGGTGCGGTTTATAGTCTGGAAAATACGGTATGTGAAGTTACCCGTGTGTAGGAGAGATGCGTTTAATGTTTAGAAAATAGCTTTTGTAAATGTTACCATGTCACTTGGTCCCGGAGGCAGCTTCAACACTGAAAATGTCACAGTGTGGGCTTCTTTAAAAAAACAAAAACAAAAAAAAACTAGAAAATGTCAACCTCTCTACTAGCTTCTTTTTCCTCTTGGCTCCATTCTGTTACGATTCAATTTTTTATCTTGAACCGATAAGTTGATTCCGACCCCGCAGGATTCTCGCTGAAAGAAGGGATTCCACTAAAAATGTCAGCGTCTACTCCAGAAGTTGCATTCTCTTATGTATTTTTTGCAGTGTAATATTGTTCAGAAACTATAGCAGTGCAGTGTTGGTAAATGAGAGATCATCATCACACAGCCACGAGGAAGTGAGGATGTGGTTGCAATGCAGTTGACATGCACGTTTGAGCCCTGCTCAGGAACAATTTTGATTCCCAAAAATTACAACGATTGGCCAACATGTGCGGAGAAGTGCTGGGGAGTGGACAAAGTTAATAGGGCCGTGCATAATTTGAAGGGCAGGTGCCCCTCGCTTGAAAATGAGCTTTAGAAAACCGATCGCTGCACGCTTTCAAAACGTTGGGGTGGTGTGGATAGTAGGGGGTCCTGGAGGGAAGATGTTGGTGCACAAGTGTCTGAGAAAGTACAGTTGTACTTCTGGGTATGAGTTTAATTGTTGCTGTGACATAGCTCGTACTTTAAAGTTAAAGTTAAAGTACCAATGATTGTCACACACACACTAGGTGTGGTGAGATTATCCTCTGCATTTGACCCATCACCCTCACCCCCTGGGAGGTGAGGGGAGCAGTGAGCAGTAATTTTTGGTGATTTAACCCCCAATTCCAACCCTTGATGCTGAGTGCCAAGCAGGGAGGTAATGTGTCCCATTTTTATGGTCTTTGGTATGACTCGGCCGGGGTTTGAACCACTAACCACTAGGCCACTTGTATTACGAAACAGTGTTGCTCATTGAAATGAATTAAAATCTTTTTATTTCCCCCCCAAAATATCATGGTTTTAGCATGAGACATGCCTTTAAAAAGAAAAACAAACTTTTAGATAAGAAATATTGTATTAAAAACAGTACAATACATTGTACTACAAGCTGCTACAGTAGCAATTACCTTGAACATTACTTCAACAGTATCTCTTTCAAACTGCTTAACCATCAATCACACCATGAGCAGCTTCTTCATACTTTTATGGATAAATGTCCGTAGATTAAATCGTATTTTAATGACCTTGGCAGGTATAATTGGCTGCTTCTGCTTCCGTATGATACAGAATAGCAGAGCTAGTTAGCTAGCTAGTTCAAATTGATTCACGCTCGGTCATGTTGTTTAATGACTTATTTCTTCAATTAAATGAATATCATACACAACTTCTTCTCAGCACTGTCATTCTCACTCACTTTCTTCATCCCCATGGTTTGAAAAAAAGTAAGACGGATTTTTTGCCATTACCTATTGCTAACAAGTAAGACCAGATTTTTTGGTCGGTTCTTACGGGGTTCAACTTTTGCAAAGGTAAAAAAACCGCAGAACATTAATATTTATTTAAAGCATTCTCTTTCACAACAACTATAAACACACAGACAGAGTAAAAAAAAACAGTTTATAACCGTGGGCCATTAGGATATGGAAACTGTCCCATTAGCTTACACTGTTTTTCTACTCTTGCACTGCTGTTCATACTGAAATTTACTGTGCGTTCCGGGCTATAGAGCGCATTGGTATTCAAGTTTAGAAGAAATAAAAAAACATTTTTTAAACCCTATATACCTATAGGTTTTTTATATGTTTTTTTTTTTACTATTTGTTTATATTCTTTTTTTTTGTATTAGTATTATAATTATAATTACTTTTATTGATTTATTTGCTAATATTAGTATTACTCTTGTTTGTTTTGTTTTTGTTTTTTTGCTGTTTTTCTCTATTTTGAGGTGGGGGTGGGGGTGGCATCGTTGGGATATAAACAAAAAAAATATTTTGACATTTAGGGCAGACAATAGATGTATGATGTATGCAAATATGATGTAATGAATGTCTGATGCTGGATGTCAATACAAATTAAATAAGTAAAAAATAAAAATACAAGAAATATATATTAGCAATGCCACAAAACACAATTTTAGATATTCAGCACTGTACTGTTATCTGGCGGCTAACGTTGATAGTGCAACCCCCCAATTTGTCACGTTTCATGTGTCAGGTAAATCGTGACAATTGGGGCCAAATGATTCCCTTCTACTATAACAGAGAAGCCTCCTGTAATACAGTCATGTTCTCTTGTTTGGTGACAATCAAGCACTCTATTACATTTCATTCTAATCTAACCATTATCATTTCCACTTTATATCAGTCTCAAGATAACCCACAGATACAAACCTTATTTACATATTGGATATGTCAAGCAAGCCTCTCAGGACCTTTTAAATTAAAGCTCCATTAGCAACCTATTATGTATGCAGATTATGTAGAAAACACCCATGGCGTACACGATTCATGAGCAATCCAGCTGCCTGAATGAAAAAAAACAACATAGAACCAAAAAGTCATATCTTAGGACCATTTCTCACTGTGAGAATGTCATTACACTAGAGAAAACAAAGGCGGCATGCAGCTGGAGAAGTAATGATCCATGCATTGGCTTTGTACACACATGGGAAGCCACTGATGTGTATATCTTGTGTGTTATTATGCTTTATTGTCTCAGATCACTACACAGGAAAACAGTACAACAATGACAAAAACAAGATTTTATAAGGCCGCTAGTCGCCACACACAAATATCACAATTGACTTTAGTCTGCTTCCTTTCTGAAGTCTCCGAACATAGTAAATCAAAACGTCTTTTTTTTTTCTATCATTTAATACCAATGCATTTCCTCACACCATTCCGAAACGCAACAAATTCAGTTGTTAAATTTCCACATACAGCTGGTTCAGCACTTCTAAAAGCCCATTATTGAAAAAAAAGACCGTTATAGCCTTCATTTCATAGTCTGAAGGAGAACAGAACTTCGACATGCCAGATGGTTGATTCCTAAAATGTAGCTTGGAAAGAGCTTGTGGAAAATGCTCAGAAAGTAGCAAGTCGGTTTTTTTGAAGGCTTTAAAGGGATTTGACTAACGGGGTTGAGTGTCGTGACAAATGTCCTCCATTACAAAATCCTTTCTTTTCAAAACATCAATACAGTGAAACTTTTTTCTTTGCCCAAATTTTGCCCCAGTTTTTATATAACTGCTATCGTCTGGCCAAACATTGTGCATAACAAACTTTGTTTGACAGTGTATTATTGTGCCAAATTGAGAACCCAAACGAAAAAGAAAAACAATCCTACATGTTAGTGACTCAGTCTCTGTGCTTTTTTGCCAAATAACTCACCAGAAAGTTTTGTGCCTCCTCTTCGATAAAGAAGGTAAGAAAAAATGTGAAACTCAAAAAAAGAACTTGAAGAAAAGTTCAAAGGTGGCATCCCTTGGCCATTTTGGCCAATTGGAAGATGCTGGCAGCCATTTAAGGGACCTCAAAAGCTGCTGCAAATGAGCTGAGGCTACTCAGACTTTTGTGGTTTTGGACTAAATTGCAAACTGGACAACCTCTTGGAGACGCTGTCCACGCTGCATGGCAAAGTATGATGAATTTGTGGACCAAATATAGACAATTATAGTAAAAAGTTCAAATTTGTTTTGGCTCGCTCATACATAAACGACAGCGTATGTACTAGAGTTGATGGACAGTTATGCGTTTGTTCCAGCTGGCCGGGACGTTTTCTCCGGTTTATTTTGGGTAAGCACGCCATTTATGTCGAAATAGAATAACTCCAAGTTCCACATTTACAGTGTCAAAGTCACGTCAACCTCACTCTCTTGGCGTCTGTCTGCTTCAATGTTTTACCCTCTGTTTGTTTCTTTAAGCAGCAGCTCATCCTCCATACAGTACAGGACAAACGTTTGGACACACCTTCTCATTCAATGGGTTTTCCTTATTTTCATGACTATTTACATTGTAGATTGTCACTGAAGGCATCAAAACTATGAATGAACAGATGTGGAGTTATGTACTTAACAAAATAAGGTGAAATAACTAAAAACATGTTTTATATTCTAGTTTCTTCAAAATAGCCACTCTTTTCTCTGATTACTGTTTGGCACACTCTTGGCATTCTCTCGATGAGGTAGTCTTCAAGAGGTAGTCACCTGAAAGGGTTTTCACTTCACAGGTGTCATAGTTTTGATGCCTTCAGTGACAATCTACAAATAGTCATGAAAATAAAGAAAACGCATTGAAATGATAAGGTGTGTCCAAACTTTGGGCCTGTACTGTATATTCAACATCAAAAAGATAAGGTTATGAATCCTCATTTGTCCAAAAATAGTCATCTTAATTGTTTATTACCAAGTCTGCCATGATTAGAAAACACTCGCGTTTGTCTCCGGAAATACGAACAAACATTTGTTGCCGGAAGTCGGAAGTGTGCTGCTATGGAAACAGAAATACATGCGCTAAGAAAATGAGTTCAGGTAAGCTTAAAATTACAAAATTCGGCAAATATTCTACATTTCATATTACGAACGTTTCTGTTACTACATTATATAGCTACTTGCAGTGTGTATAAAAAATGTTGACTAAGGGTTTTGAAATTGTTTTGAAGGGCTTCGAAGGCTACAACGGTGATTTCCATTAGCCACCTTTTCCAAGCGTTTTTTTAATCATCTTTAAAATCCTATTAAAAAAGACATGTTTTCTTGTCTCTAATAATGATTGTAAACGATAAGCAAAAAAAAAAAAAAAAAAGTGCAGTTCCCCTTCAAGGAATTTTGTGATTTCAAACAGTGAGTGCACAACAGGGCTAGTCACAGTGTGTCTGTGTGTAAGCAGGGCGGCTGTGTAAGTAGAAGGACAGTTCAGCTATCGTATATTCCGGACTATAAACTGCTACTTTTTTCTTTTTTCCCGAGCTTTGAACCCGGCGCCTTATACAAAGTTGTGGCTAATCTATGGATTTTTCTTTCCTAACGGCTATATTATGGACAGGATTAAGCAAATAAATCAAACAATATACTAAAATTATTCACTTTAAGAAACTGTTCAAACCCACAGTATTTTAAAAAGTACCACGTAGAATAATGCTGATAACTGAGCCTTATTAAAAAAGGAAACCATTCTTTTTCATCTCATATAAGATATCAATGACTTTTCTGTTTTGTTTGATCAACTGTTGTGTTACAGACACCAGTTAAAACAATTAAGGTATTTAAATAAACATTTACAAAATCAACCTATATTAATTTATCATTTCACAACGTACCGGTACATACTGTACCTGAGGATTATAGTCCAGTGCAGGTAATATATGAAAATAAAACGTTTTCTTTTAGAATTTAGTGGGGGCGGTTTATATGCCGGTGCAGTTTATAGTCTAGACTATACAGTAGTTGTTGTTGTTTTGGCTTTGTTATTAAAGAGATAGTTGATCCATCACTCCTTCATTATGTTTATTTGATAAACAGTACTACAGTGGTCACCAACCTTTCAAGCTCAAGATCCCTGGTCTCAGTCATGAACCAATATATGATGTGTTATTATCATCATTAGTCAATGTCAACATTTTGTCTGTCATTTTGTCTTTTGCCGTTTTTCCAATTTTCACCCTTTTTTTTGTTGCTTTGTTTATTTTGTGTACGCAGTGTTTAAGGGCCAATGACAAACGGGTGACAGGCCGCAGATGGCACAAAAAGCCGTACTTTTGGAGCAATGTTCACAAACTCTCTCTGGCTTGTTAACCTCCTGTCCCAAGAGAACCATCTTGATCGTGTTTGAGAGGAGAGTTGTTCGATGTTATATGCTGGAAAAGGTTTGATGTGTGGCAACAGTCCGCCTTAATGTGCTGTGAAAGCTCAATGATTTACTTTTGTATTATGGATGTCATGCAACGCACATTTATGTGCCTGTTGGTCACTCCGGGTGGGAAGTGCACTGACGTCATAATGCATTGATTTTTCTAATATTTATGTGGGACTTGAGTACCAAAAGATCGACTTGTCAATCCAGATCAACGAGTTGGCAACTACTGTGTTCAAAGTGCACACACTTTTACTAAAATATGGACATTTGTCGAGGCTGGATCCCATTATTGATATTTACATTGTTTCTTATAGAAAAATGTGCTTCCATTTACAAATATTTCTATTTACCAACCCACTTAAGTTCGTAAATCGTGATTCCACTGTATTCAAATTATGAATAAGAACTCCTACTTCGTGGACGTTCGCTTATTGCGGCTGGGTTTTGAATCACTTATTAGCAATAAACGATGCACGACTTTACTTAATATTTATCTATTTCCAGTGCATCCGGTCCCTGGTTTATATTGTTTCATATTATGCTGTTTTGTTGTTGTGATGGATAAGTTACCTAAAATTTTACTTTTGATCTCAGCGGTTTGGTCTGTAAATAGAATATTCGCTCGATAACGAGTTATGTGCACATGGTGGAAGACTATGTAGCTACACTGACAATCAATTATCTGTAAGGATCAGAGCAACTTGTCTATCCATTTTCTATGGCAGCAACAGAGACTACTACAGAATGAAGAAAGATTAGGAATCTCACATGGATGAGTTGAAGTCATGAAAGCATTGCTCATAGACAGCATTGACGAGAAGATAGTAAAAGACAAAAAAACAAGTATGGAAGACAAACAACCATTGTTGAAATTCTAGGGAACTGCAAGGACTATCTCCCATGAAAGAAAATAACCGAAGGCAAGTCATTGTACTCACTCAAATAAGGAAAAAACAACTCTTTGATTTGAAGGCTATCAACCTAACCTGACCAGCTCTTGTAAATAGTTAAGGTGTGACCTAGGGTTATACGGTATACCGGTACTAGTATAGTATCACTGTACTAATGAATAAAAAATTGTACTATACTCTGATTGAAAAGTACCTGTTCCCATTTTTTGTCCCTTTTTTTTTTTAACGGGCATGACGGCGCGCCGTCATGTCATGACATTGCTGGGTTTACGAGCAGAGGACCGTGTTTGGCAGCACACGATCACGGAGCACTTACAAGCAGACAGTGTATAGACAGAAAAGGGAGAATGGACGCATTTTAGTCTAAAAACGGACGATAAAGGTGAAGCTATAACACTGAAACGCCCTCAGGAAGAGGTGCTTTAAGACATGGTTAGCAGCTAACATCCATCTGGAGTCTGCAGTGTTTTAGCTACTTCTAAATCACTAATCCTCGCCTCCATGGCGACGAATAAAGTATGTTTCTTAAAAGTATCATCCCTGCAGGACGAGTAATAGCTAAACATGCTTCACTACACACCGTAAGAGGATACCACAGCTCACCGGCAACACCCATAACAAAAGCTAACGCGCCTGAACGTAAACATATGCCATGGTTGGATCTATACCTGACATCCACTGTAATGATACCAAGTACAATAGCGTATCTAGTCGATACTACGATTACATCAATATTTTTTACCGTCACAAAATCTTTTTTCCTTTTTTAAAAATTCATATATTGTTTACAAACTCAGGAAATATGTCCCTGGACACATGAGGTCTTAAATTATGACAAATGTATGATCCTGTAACTACCGTAATTTCCGGACTATAAGCCGCTACTTTTTCCCCTCGTTCTGGTCCATGCGGCTTATACAACAGTGCGGCTTATTTACGGCCTGTTCTTCTCCGACACAGACGAAGAGGATTTCGGTGGTTTTAGTACGCAGGAGGAAGACAATGAAACAATGATTAAAGACTGACTTTTCATATACAGGTAGGCTGGTTATTTTGATAACGTACAGGCGAGCACTTTGTATTACTTTGCACCGTTGTATTATTTGTACTCTGCACGAATGCTGTTCGCCATGTCAAAGATGTGAAAGTTTGATTGAATGATTGAAAGATTTATTGTTAATAAATGGGACGCTTTGCGTTCCCAAACAGTCATCTCTGTCCCGACAATCCCCTCCGTGGTAGCAGGAACCCCTATATAGTGCGGTAATTACACATCAAAACCCTGCGGCTTATAGTCGGGTGCGGCTTATATATGGAGCAATCTGTATTTTCCCCTAAATTTAGCTGGTGCGGCTTATAGTCAGGTGCGGCTTATAGTCCGGAAATTAAGGTAATTGGTATTGGATCGATATCTAAATTTGTGGTATCATCCAAAACTAAAGTAAAGTATCCAAAGAACAAAAGAATAAGTGATTATTACATGTTAACAGAAGTGTAGATCGAACATGTTGAAACGGAAAATAACCAAATATTAACAGCAAATTAACAAGTGGATTCATAATCCATTTTTACAGCTTGTCCTTTACAATTTTGACAAAATAATAGAATGAGAAATGACACAATATGTTACTGCATACTTCAGCAGACTAATTAGGAGCCTTTTTTTGCTTGCTTACTATTAAAAAAAAGTTGTCTAGTATGTTTACTATTTTATTTCAGGCCAAAATTGTTCTTCGATTGCAATAAGAAACATGTTTAATGTACTGTAAGATTTTTTGTCAAAATAAAGCCGATAATGCATTTTTTGTGGTCCCCTTTATTTAGAGAAGTATCGAAATATATTTTGGTACCAATACCGGTACCAAAATATTGGTATCGGGTCAACCATAGTGTGACATGAACTGAAGAAGATTTACGAGAGTTAAGTTGATCAAGCGTCCTCCACAAATCGCTTACCTTTTTCAAGTGCAGCCTTACAAACGTCCGAAAGAACCTAACATTTACAATATTTGTATCATTGTGGTCGGAATAAGAAATGATTTAACAAAAAATCATGATTAGAATTTGTTGTATTATTTTGGTTTTATCACATAATGATAATTATGCAACGCACCCCTTTTCAGCTGCAACAATATGATAACTCTTACCAGGTTGGAAGCTCCTCGCACAGTTTCTGGATTGAGCATGACGATCTCAGTGGTCACATGACCTTCCACAGCTTCTGCCATTTGCTCCACTGTACAGTTGATGGAAGGGTCCTTAATTTTAAACCAGTTGTCTGCGTACCAGCCAATGAGGAACCACACGTATTTCTTTCCATACAGCTTTTCCTTGTAGACCTGCAGAGGGACAGAGCTTCAGTGGGAGGGACAGCATATGACTCATGCGCAACTGTGATGGGAATTAATTTCTATTTAGGGGAGGGCGACACAAGCTGGGCAGTAGATTTTATACTCTCCCTTTCCCCTTGTCTTAGCCCTAAACACTTAGTTTTGCATGTTCACGTCAATCAAGTGGTGTGCAATTACTCCGTCAGGTAAGGGCCCTCGAAACGAGCTCGGTTACCTCCAGATTTGGATTGAGCCGAATCCGAATTCTCCCTCTTACGCCTTCCCCCGTTGTTTTACCGTCCTCCTTGGCCCTGAAAATTGAGTGCCATGGAGAAATGTTGTAAATACGCCCCGAGGAATTTGGATGTCGCTTGAGCCTCGCTACGTCATCAACCCTCGCAGTGACGTAACGCAGATGCGACAAATGTTTGTTTACTCTCAAGATGCCGTTGCACGTAATGTTTGCTTGGGATCTTTTTATTTTCTTATTTCCTCTCTACTTTAAGAAGAAGACAGTTCAGAAGACAATGATTTCCGTGAAATATCTAAATGCTGGCGCAACATCTTACGGTATGTAAAATGTGTTTTATGCAGTGAAATTATTATATGTAAGCTTGAGCTAGGTTTTATGAAATCCACTATTTAACTTATTTCATCCATTTTTTTAACTCATACTCTTGTGATTCATTTGTTAGCAGTATAGCACTCAATATCTAGGGAGGTACCCGAGCTCACTTTGTTTTGAGGGCTAACACTTGGCCACTTGATTGACATGAACACGCTAAACCAAGTGTTTAGGGCAAAGACAAGGGGAAAGGCAGAGTATTCCGATTGGGCCTTTGTCTATTTACTTAGTATGCTATGTTCTGAATATAACAGATGATTCTGATTGCACTTTGACTGTTCAATTAAATAATTCATATTTAAAAAATATTTTTTAATGTTATTGGGTTTTGCAGTACTAACCGCCAAAATCTCCACTTGAGAGAATAATTTATATGCCCTTGGGTTCTCTTTTATTGCTTCAAATGCCAAGCATTGTTAAGGTACTTTATTATAACATTTCAAAAACCCATCAGATTTTACAGAGGCCTTAAAAATGACAAGGACTGCAGAGTATTCCTGTGCGTATTCTGTGCATTCTACCTAAAATGTATTTAGTTGAAAATCCAACTTGAAGGATAGCCACGGCAATGTTAATTTTCTACAAATTGTCTACACGTACAAACATAATAGCTGGAGCTCTATTGTTGTTGTTGTGCCTGCCCTTACAATACCTTATTAGTCCATTAATTAATTGTTTAGATGTTGATCAGGTGTGTTCTATGACACAGATTTTGGAATAATGGTGTCCTGTGATAACATTCACTGACTTTATACTACCATTCAACTACAGTCAACCCTGTCTATAGCAACCAATCAAGGGTAACAGCAAAGTGTCCACTAGAGAGAAGTAGGCAGCCACTTTAAACTTGCGGCCATCTTAATTTTTTCGGCCAATACCTTTAAATGTTTTTTTATCTTGCGTGTTAGATTGGGTAAGACAAATAGCACTTGTTGGGAAATCCTCATTCACACAGACACAAGAGCAGAGTTGACTAATAAATCGAATAACTTGATTCTTATCTGTTCGATCTTTACACATCCTGTTCAACTTTTATCTGGCATTTGTCTAAAAGTTTGATATCTTTCTAATAATATATATGTATATTTAAGAAATAAGTGTACAGTTACTGAAATTTGCAGCATTACTAGCCTAACAAAGGAACTAATTAGCATCGCTAACACCCACCTTTATAACAAACGCAGACAATCTCGAAAGGAGAATGAACCGAAAGGAAATAGCTGCTGCCTACTAATATTTTGAAAGTTTAGGGAAAGTGCTTGTTGGCACGGGCTTGTGTGCAGAAGTAAATGTAGTACATAGGGCACCGCCCCGTATGTGAATATCCCTAATAGGTATCAAGCGAGTGTCTTCATTTAATGCCGTTGCTTGCTATCTAGATCGGCTGAATAGATAGAACATGGCCGTCAAAGACACGGCGGTACCAAACGTGCGGTTACTTTGAATGCAGAGTGTGTCTGCCGAAGCTAACTGTCCACCAGTGTCGCCAGCCTCTTCAGGTAAGAAAAATTAAACATGATATTAGTGACCTTGAAAGGGAGTAAAAAACTATTCTGGGATGCAAAATAAGTGGCTGCGCTCAATTTCCGAACTTACTGTTGTCTTTGGAGTGCCTAAATGTGTTCATACAGAGAATTACGACAAAATACAGTGCGCTGCCAGTACCCAGCTGTAGCACTAAAGTGAGTGTGCATTAATGGGCTGTGTCTCAAATCCAGCACTTCCACCATTACTGGCTTGAATAGGTATACTGTGTCCAATTTGTCAGTGTAGTGCTGTCTCAAATCGATTAGCAGCATGTTTTTTTTTCTGTATGTAACTTTCCACCGCGACCGGTTGCTCCTCAGATGACATTATTTCCAGTTTGTCCCTCCCCTTTCACTTTGTAGTCAACATAGCGACATTCACCGTTTTGGGTAATCTGAGTCGGACATGTGGGTACTGACAGCAGTACTTCTCAGTAGGAGTGTAATGGAGGCCAGCCAGTGTGGCTGGGCCATGTGTTCGGTAGTAAACCTCACTCCCAGAGGACTTTAAGAGTGTGATGGCTGCTGTGTTAGCGAGCCCAGGCTTTTAGCTCGGTTGATGGTCCCCTGCCTTTATCCCATTCGACACAGGGACGCGAACCCTGGTCGTCTGCATGAGAGGCGAGTGTGCTGCCCACCGAGCTAAAAGCTAACTCGGCGGCTAGCTTGAAGATTTCAGGGAGTGCGGTTTACTAACATACACATGGCGCATACTTATGTAATCAAATACGTTTGTGAGTGTAAGTATGAAAGTGCACAATTTGAGAAACAGCTATCGACCCTTATGACATCTTGGATACATACCGATGGGGAGGGAATAACTTACAATAACGTCGTCGGCTGAGGCACAACCAGTATCGGTGGAAAAACTGAAGAAGAAGAAACTGGTAAATAATGTGATTGTCATTTTTGTCAAGTTCGCAATGACAGTAATCGATTATGTGACAGAACTACTCAGTGTCTAGTGAGATCGGTAGGTTGTGAGTTCAAACCCCGGCCGAGTCATACCAAAATCTATAAAAATGGGACCCATTACCTCCCTGCTTGGCACTCAGCATCAAGGGTTGGAATTGGGGGTTAAATCACCAACAATTATTCCCGGGCGCGGCCACCGCTGCTACCCACTGCTCCCCTCACCTCCCAGGGGGTGATCAAGGGTGATGGGTCAAATGCAGAGAATAACTTCGTAGTGTGTGTGTGACAATCATTGGTACTTTAACTTTAACTACATTACCAACATTTGCGAACTGAGGAATAAAGTACACTGTGAACACTGTATTCAACTGTACTGACAGAAGTATTGGATTTGAGATGCCGCCAAATGGCACAAAATACATGAACACTTTAATTTAATTATGAACTGGTAGTCTCATTCTAAATAAATACCATACAATAACATTATATTCCAAGCATTTACCTCACAAAAGACCTTCCTGGCTTCAGTCTCATAGAAGAGGCCAACAATGATTCGGGCATCTTGACGCTTAGGAATGTGAGAAAGAAAAGAACAGTCACCCACGGGGCTGGACATGAAAAGAACAGTATAACAGGATTCACAATCAGGATGTGGGGGACACAGGAGCCAACACAGCAGTAGTTCTTCTCTCCACTGGTGATAGTCATGCTGTTGCCATGGTTTCCATTCCACGAACTAATTAATCTTGTGCATTAAACTAGGCCGGCATGTGTGGCGAGGTCACTCTTAGGGGAACTGCACTTTTTTTTGGAACTTTGCCTATCATGCACAATCATTATGACAGACAAGAACACATCTTTTCTTTTTTTACGATTTTAAAGACGATAAAAAAACGCGGCTAACAGGAGTCACCGTTGTAGCCTTTAAAACCCTCAAAAAATATATAATATTATATATGCTATATATGTATATATAATGTAATGACAGACACGACCATAACAATATGTAGTATGTACAATATTTACCGTATTTTGGTATTTTTATGCGCAACCGGAACTAATCCTTCAGCGCATTTATTTCCGTTTCCATAGCAGCACACTTCCCACTTCCTGCAAGAAATGTGTTCCTACTCCAGAATTAATGCAGCACATCACCGTACACTACAGCACATGAAATGTGGGCTAATATTTTACAGATACTGTAATATGATTGTTCATGTTTTTTTCAGTACAAATTGGTGTTCTATCGAAGTGTTGTGCATTACAAACTCAAACACGTTTTGTGTTGTTGCAGAAGCTAGCTTATTTCTTGCCGTAGTTAGCTTTTACGGCTAATACCCAGTGGCGTGCGGTGAGGTTAATGTCTGGTGAGGCACGACTGCATCATCACAGTCAGATTTACAAACATATGAACCTGCAGTGCAGGTGTACCTAATGTCGTGTCCCTGTGGTCGTTCGCGGCTCCTGCAGCGCGAGCATTGTAGTTTTTGCACTTTTTGGCTTCTTGTTAAGTGACTTTTTTTGAGTGGATTCGGTCTTGATACGTGGAGGGTTTGGGTGTGGGCTTTGGTTGGTGTGGCGCTCCCGTCGGGCGGTGCATTCTGCGGCGGGAGTGTTAACCGGCACCAGGAGGCGGGGTTATGAGACGAGCCTCACACAGTGTGTCTTGGCAGCAGATTAATGATCGCTCAGCACTAAAAATACGTTACACACATACAGTTGTTGACAAAATACACTGTACATTATATACCTCAGCTAACTAAACTATGGAAATGTATAATATAATTCATATAGCAATACAGTCTCACTGCACAGCAGGCCAGCAGTTAGCCGAGTCATTGCGCAATCCATGGTGAGGCACAAGTGCCTCAACTGGCTGCTGATTACCGCACCGTCTCCTCAGTATTTGAATGGCAAATGTGAAAATGAAAATAAAAATAATCTAAAACTGGTGAAGTTAAATGGAAAATAACTTTAGTATAATCACTGGATACATATAACAATTTAATAATTTTTTTTTTTTTTTTTACTTTTTTTTTTCTTTCCATGATGGCAGGTGAGGCCCCGCCTCCCCTGCCTCTAGTGACGGCACGCCACTGCTAATACCGTAGCATTGCGATGTGTTACTACACTAGCAAATGAGCTTTTCAATGTTGGGTCTTACAATAACAATGTCGCAACAGCTTGGTTATTATACAGGTTATGGAACGTAAGTTAAGTATTGTTGACGGTTACATTTTTTTGGCAAACCGTCAAAAAGATATAGAGATATATTTAGGGGCAGGACACTTCACCTTTGCCCCCAATGCCGCTCACACTGGTGAATGAATGATGATTGATGGGTGGTGGTCTGAGGGGCCGTAGCCGCAAACTGGCTGCCACACTTCCATCAAGCTACCCCAGAGCAGCTGGGGCTACAAA
Organism: Entelurus aequoreus; assembly: GCF_033978785.1. Lineage (NCBI taxonomy): Eukaryota > Metazoa > Chordata > Actinopteri > Syngnathiformes > Syngnathidae > Entelurus > Entelurus aequoreus. The sequence continues at coordinate 49,764,406 of NC_084738.1, read as the reverse complement.
TGTAGCTTACCACCACCAGGTGTGAATGAATGATGGGTTCTCACTTCTCTGTGAAGCGCTTTAAGTCTCTAGAAAAGCGCTATATAAATTGAATCCATTATTATTATTATTATTATTATTATTATATCCGCTGACGTAATACTTCGGAAAAATGGCACAAATTGAGAAGATTCCAAATGGCTTGTTTGTAGGAAGTATAAAGAAGGCAATATTAGTTGAAAAAATCTCTGCAAAAATCTCATGGTTTGATTTAAATTTTTTGGGACCTACACAGATTCCAAATACACAAAAACAAAGTTTTGCATAATAGGTTCCGTTTAACTGGGGATATGATCAGGACGGTGGAAGTGAGACTTGGAAAACACTTTTCAATCCCATTGACCTTCCGTAGAGGAAGCAGAGACTGAGGACGCAAACACAGATATGTTCATCACTATGGCTGAGGTATCTAAATTACAGGTGGAGCAACTCAAAAGTTCCTCTGTTTCCATGATGGGGCCTTTGCTAAAACCTGTATTATCTGTGGGTGTAATGTGCCACTCCAGCAGCTGGAACTCAGCCAAGACTTGGCTTTAACTTGTTTGGAACTTAACTGCCATTCAGCATGCAGGAGAACTTTTGAATGGATACTACTGTAGTCGTAAAATTCCTCAGTGGCAAGGGTGAACGAGTTTCGCCATTAATTCCTCAAGACTCTGAATGCTATGGGACTGTCTGGTTGACAAGTGTTTTCAAACATTGCGTGGAAAATATCTCTGGATTGACCGGCTTGGGTGTTGTAATTTTTTAAGGGAAAGTATTATCCAGAGTGCTGTAGAGAAGAGTACAGGAAATACGGTTTACGTCCTGGTTGCACCCTTGCAAGGTGCATGTGAGTTTGTTTAACATGCCCCACATGCACTTTGTGGACTTGTAAAATACATTTAATTGTGTCCCTTGTGGTGCCTCCTATGGTGTGGTGAGGGCTGCTGCATGGGTGGCAAAGAGGTCTTGCTTCAGGTGGAGGAGTACAAATATCTCAGAGTCTTCATGCAAATGAGAGAAGCCTGGAATGTGCGCTTGACAGGTGGATCAGTGCAGCATCAACAGTGTAGCATACTGTTTGTTCACCAATGTAGTGAAGGGAGACCTGAGCCAGAAGCTCCCAACTTACTGGTCGATCGGGCCACGAGCTTTGGGTAATGCTTTAGGGTAATGACCGAAAGAGTAATATAAGCAGCTGAAATTCCTCTGCAAGATAGTTAGACTCTTAGAGATATTATGAGGAACTTGGTCAACCGGGATAAACTCGAATTAGAGGCACTGCTCCTTCACATCCAGAGGCCAGTTGAGGTGGCTTCAATCAATCAATCAATCAATCAATCAATCAATCAAGGTTTATTTGTATAGCACCTTACAAAATCACAATGTTGCACACAGTGCTTTAGAGGACCAATAAGTTAAAATCAAGTAAAACGACGCATATTAAAACAGTAAAAAACAAACACACAAAAATAAAAGATTTAATTCTGATGCCTGGGAATGCTCCGGGCATACCCAGCTGTGTGGAGGCCCCATGTGTAGACCTACCACATGCTAGACGGACAATGTCTCGAAGCTGGCCTGGGAACACACTGGCGTTTCTACAAAGTAACTGGAAGCCACAGACGGGTAATTATGGGCTTCCCGTATGGCTCCAGTGCATGGATGGATGCAGAACCCTCATGCTAACTGACTAATGTAATTTGACATCAACAAAATGAGCACTGATTTGTTTGTTATGTTCAGCCTGAGTGCAAGTAAACCAGTGGATTTTATTGGTCATGAGTCTTGTTGTGATGCAAGCCCTTTCTTTTTTTTTTCTTTTCATTTTGACTCAAAGACACATTGCAGTGACTGCTGGCCTGATCTCTTACAGATACATAAAGACAACACAGTATTTTTTTTTCTAGATTATTTTCACAAATGCAGTATGTCAAAAGCAACCAGATAATTAGCTAAAGAAAACGTGTCACATTTAGTCTGGTGGTATTGGGGTCCAGCGGTCAACTGGTTGCCTTTGTGCTTTTATGGTAATTATTACATAACACTTATATCAATGAACTCAAGATCAGTGTGTGGCAAATTACTTTTAAAAAGCTATTAATTATAGTAATTTGTTACTAATCTTCAATATACATACCCCTTTACCAAAATCCCCAATGTAGGTGCGAAGGAACATTTTTATTTGTTTTGGGTATGTCTTGCTCTCCTGACTTTTGTGGTCATCAAACAATAAAAAAAAAAAAAAAGACTAATGAGACTTCTCTGACTTGCAAGATTAAGGTCCCATGGTGGCTTGGAGGTAATGTAGTTGTTTGTCTGTTAGTCAGCATCTTAACGTTATGGGCGGATATTCATCAAACTTTCAAAAAATGTTTGAAATGGTAAAAGGGACAAGTCATTACATTTTTGGCGGTGATACAAATTATTTCTACAATGTTACCCTACGTTTATAGTGCTACAACTTCTGTGTATGTGTATGCTAGTGACCCTGCAGACAGCAGACACAAATACAATGGATAGGGTTCATTCAGTTTATTTCATTCCGCTGTAGTTGGTTAAAGAAGTTAGGGCCATATTTTTACCAAACTTTCAGAAAATGTCCGAAATGGGATCACGAAAAAGTAATACCATGTTGGGGCTGATCTAGATGATTTCTATTAGGGTACTTAACATTCATGTCACAATTTTTGTTTGTCAAAAATGTCCTGTGTTTTATTCTAATGGTGATCAGAAAATTTAAGATAATATCTGTATAAAGTATCTATTCCTGTACTTACCTCTAATAATAAATCTGACCATTATAACAGTGTATTTTCTGTGAAAAACGTACACACTTGAATGAGGATTTAGTGCATTTATCAACCATAGCTAACATTTGCCTCAGCGATCACACGTGAGGAGGTTAAGCAAACAGCGAAACACCCCCACAGCCACATGGCTGCGGATTCACTGATCTGACGCTCACATGTTCTCATCACTGTCATGATGATGGAGGCAGAGTGAGACAGGCTGTACAGGCAGGAAAACACTATTTTTGGACATCGGGAGAAGTGCAGCACAGCTCTTAGGGTGTCTGAGATGCAAAATCCACAGCCTGGTTGTCAACATACGTGACAGCAGGACTTATCTGCTTTCATTAAAATAAAAGCTGCAAGCCCTCTTGCAGTATGATACACCAAAATATCTGCAACTCTGTTCTACTCATCATACAGTACATTCCAGAGCAGCTAATTTATGCATAGTTTAGCTTATGTTGAATGGGGGCCAGAATGCTGCAAAATACAATTTGGTGATCAAATGATTACATGGCATAGATTCAGTGAATTTTGGGCATTATCGAAAAAGGTAACAGTAATGATATTAACAATAATGATATTATCGAATTAATATTTAATTTGGTTACTTAAAGTTACTATAAATTGGTGCTCTTCATCTTCCAGTGAAAGGGAATATTTTTTTTTCGGGGTGTAAAAACATACTCCACCAAATATAGTGGGGCATAGCTAACATCATAGTGGGGTTAGTGGGGCATAGAAAAGTTTGGGAGCAAATGAAATATTGGTGTTCATAATACAAGGACAATTTTGGCCCGCAGCTACAGAAAAATACAGTTATTTAATGACTGAATTCCTTAAGGCCCTGGATATTATTGGAAGTCAGAAACAGGACTTTTTGATTGGTAGACAGGGGCTGTGGTTCTCATTTTAAAGAAGGGTGACCGGAGAGTGTTTCTACTACAGGGAAAATCTGTTTTTGAGTGCTTGAGAGGAGTTACGGCCGGGGCCACCTTAATGCACGGGTTTACCTGGGCTGTGGCCCAGGGGCCCCCATCCTCTAATGGGCCGCCGATTTTGACGCCGGAATGCAATGATTGGTGTTCATAGCTGTCAATCACAGACAGCTCAGCTTCGTGTGGCGATTGTGTACGCTTTCTCTCGGCTGCATTGTTCTTTCCTACCGTTCCGAGCGAGGCGTGAGCACAGATTGCTGGTGTGAGAGGCCAGTGTGCTGACTACTGAGTTCAAATCCTTGAGTCTCCCAAATCACCAGCACTGGTCTTGAAGTCTACTGGCTTCAGTTACGCTCACACAGACGTGCATGCGCCCGTTGCGAAGGAGATGTGGATGATATTCTTGCATTGTCCTTCTGCCCGGATGCAGCTGAGATAGGCTCCAGCGCCCCCCGCGACCCCGAAGGGAATAAGCGGTAGAAAATGGATGGATGGATGGATGTCCTTGTTCTGTTGAGTAAAATCAGGTTGTTTTTTTCAAACTGTGTTTTGTGCACAGGGGGTTAGGGCGATGAGTGTTGAGTTTGGGGTAAAGTTGTTAAGGTTTTGAGGGGGGCGGGGTCAAAAGCCCCTCAGCCCAGGCCTCACCCTTAGGTTAAGGCGGCTTTGGTTACGGCCCCTATTCAATCTTCAGGTACAGGAGGTGCAATGCAGTTTATGTCTCAGCTGTGGACATTGGACCAGCTCTGCATCCTTGCAAGGATGGCCGTTTGTCCAACATGTGCTTTATGGAACGCCTTTGACTGTGTCCCTTGCGGGGGGGTTCTAGAAACCATGGCATGCTACTACGTGAGCAGGAGCTTAGTTCGTATTGCCAGAAGGAAGCTGCTGACTGTAAACGTTAGCATCTGCCAAGGCTGCCCCTTTTCACCTGTTTTGTCATTGACAAACATTCTAGGCACAGCCACATCATTGAAGGAGATAGATCTCAGCCAGAAAAGAGTAGATGGCACCCTTTGGGTTGGGAGCTTGGTCTTGACCCAGGTGGAAACGTTTAATTACTAAGTACCACCGAAACAGTGGGAAGGTGGCAGCGCAAGATCTGAAGATGGATATGCCCAGAGTGTGCAATAATAAGGTGGCTGTACCGGTACACTGTGGTGAAGAGTAAGCTGAGCCGGTAGGTAAAGCTCTCAACTTGCAAGTGGCTTCTACGTTGCTATGAGGGATGGGAATTGAAAACCTGTTGTTATTCAGAACCTGTTCCCAGTGAATCAATTCCTAGGAATCGCTTGCCATTTTTCAAGCAATTCTCTTAACAATTCCGGCGGGCGTGAATAGCGTCATTACACAACGTGCGTAGTGACATAAATACAACAGGTAGTAACAAACACCGCCTATGATGTTAGCGCTTTTATTTGTTACATTGAAATGATTGACTTCTCATTTAGATGAAAATGGCGAGAGACAGCCTCGCTCCGAGGCTGGCAATACTCCCACCAGTTCTAGTCTGCCGCTAGACCAGGGGTCGGGAACCTTTTTGGCTGAGAGAGCCATGAAAGCCAAATATTTTAAAATGTATTTCCGTGAGAGCCATATAATATTTTTTAACACTGAATACAACTGAACGCGTGCATTTTTAAGTACGACCAACATCTTTAGAGTACAATAAGTCTCTTATTCTTTTTAATAACATTGTTATTCTGAAGCTAACCAATAATAAAAAAAATACTTCTTACCATTAATGCGACTTCTTGAACAGATGCGGTAGAAAACGGATGGATGGATTAAAATGCATGAGAATGTTTTATATTTTGAACGTTATTTTTAACACTGTGATTACCAGCGGAATTATTAATTACTTATCGTGTTAAATAGAATAGAAAGTACTTTATTGATTCATGGTAAAATTTAGCACCATTAAGCAATGTCAGCTAAGATTTATCTGAGAGCCAGATGCAGTCATCAAATGAGCCACATCTGGCTCGAGAGCCATAGGTTCCTACCCCTGCGCTAGACGAATGTCACCAAGCAGCGACTAAGTTTGTGGTTAAAATGTTGCATACATTTGCCACAGTAGACACTCCTTTTTTCGGTATGTGAAAGTTCAATTGTAGTCAAAGAAAAGTTGCATGTTTTCATCCCACCAGATTTTGACTCAGTCAATATACAGGTGAAACTCAAAAAAATTGACTGTCGTGTAAATTTCCATTTACGTCAGCAATTCAACTTCAAACATGAAACTAATATATGATTAAAGACTAAAAATACAAAACTCATTACATGCAAAGTGAAATATGTCAAGCCTTTATTTATTAGAATGTTGATGATCATGGCTTACAGTTTGTAGACCCCAAATTTTCCAAAATTTTCAATTCAAAGTTTTCATAAGCTGTAAGCAATAATAATCAAAAATATAATAAATAAAAGCTTGACACATGTCACTTTGCATATAATGAGATTATATCACATGTTACTAAATGTTATGTTATGCATATGCAAAAGTGCAATATATTTATCTGTACAGTAATGTATTTATTTATATCTGCACCTTTTTGCGTTTTTATCCTGCACTACCATGAGCTAATGCAACAAAATGTTGTTGTTATCTGTACTGTAAAGTTCAAATTTGAATGACAATAAAAAGGAAGTCTGAGTCGTATAGCTTAGTTGTAATTATATTTATATTAATAAAATATTTGATTTAATATTGTATTTAACTTGCTTGTCACAAAATTTTATAGAAATAAAAATGTTTTCTCTTTTGAATACTTTCAGTGTTTCAAAAGTACATATTTAGCACTGCTATTGGCTAACATGTCCATGATACCCATCTCTAATCACGACACTGGAAAGCTTTACATATTTTTGTCCTTGTTGGCCTCCAGTACTTTAACATGAGTGTTCTCTTTCATGTTTTTGCACTTGATACTGATTAACACGTCTAGCTATTATGTCTTCCTGCCTGCCTCGTCGCTTTGCCTAAACCAGGGATGTCAAACTCATTTTAGCTCGGGGGCCGCATGGAGGAAAATCTGTGCACACACGGGCTGGACTATTAAAATCATGGCAATAAAACTAAAAAATAAAGACAACTTCAGATTGTTTTCTTTGTCTTACTTTGGCCAATAATAAAACAAACACATTCTGAAAATATTACAATAAAAATATAGAAAAAAATACCGGCAGTTGTAAGGTTTAGATCCATGAAGGAAAGAAGAAAGTGAATGAATGTTTATAACTGAATACATTTACATATGCATAAACATTTATTTTATTTTTATCTTTATTTTTTTAATGAATTAACGTTTATGACAACCTTTTTCCAAAACACAATATAGAATGTGAGATATAACAAGATAATGCATACATTTATCATTTGTTTTGGGACCCCCCAAACATTTACCATGGGACCCCATTTTTATGACTTGTTGGGGTCCCTGGGACCCCATTTTGAAAATTCCTAGCGCCAACACTGATGGAGTATTGGTGCGTGCAAAACAGCAGCAGGCAGCTGTGCCCTGCGGGCCGGTTCTAATACTAATCAAATATCATAGATAATTAATTTGTGGGCCGGATCTGGCCCGCAGGCCTTGACTTTGACACCCCTGGCCTAGTACTTAATTTGTTTGTGTCGGTGTGGCTTGGTTTGTAGAACGGCCGTGCCAGCAACTTGAGGGTTCCAGGTTCGATCCCCGCTTCCGCCATTCTGGTCAATGCCGTTGTGTATATTCCTTTTTTATCATCAATCCATGTTTCTATGACAGTGATCACTTTGAAGGGTTTGTTGAATCGTTTCAAAATGTAGTTGTAATTTGTGTACGAGCTTCTGCTGTTAAGATAAATAATAGACAATTTGTTATCACATATCAATCAATCAATCAATGTTTATTTATATAGCCCTAAATCACATATAATGTTGCTATTATATTGTTAATCTGTATAATAAAATAATTATTACTGATGTGGGAGAAAACAGTTGTATCTGGATCTGTATCAGTCTCCAAATTCAGTTTTTTTATGGTCTTTGTTGCAAAAGTTTTTCAGTTCCATATTTTCTTGTTCAGCAATCTTGAATGTTGTTTCAATAATATCTTTAAGTGTAGGTGGATGCGCTCCTGAATGTAGGTCGTGTTTAGTGGTCTCTTGGAATATAGTAGTGTAGGTGTTGAATTTAGGTGTTTGTTTTCCAACAGACTCCATTATCATTGTCATTGTCAGAGCAGTGTCAACTTCAATATTTGTCTAGGTCCTTGATGTCATGGACAACAAGTTCTGTTGTTTCTGGACCTCCTTTTAGCTTGATGTACATTTTACAGTTGGCATTCCAATTTCCCTGAATTCTTCCTTGCTTTCCCAAGTCGCGTGCTTTCTTGGCAATTTCAGCATTACGTTTTGTGAGGTGCTCATTCATCTACATATTTGTACCCTACAGCTTCTTTCCCTGTTTCAGCAGTGCTTTTTTAGATTTTCTGTTAACGAGTTTCACGAGGAGTGATGTTGTTGTTTCCTCCATTCAGTGGGATGCCTGTTTCGATGGTATTAATGTCAATTTCAATGTTCATTGATTGCAGAAAGTCACGATGATATCATTCATTTGTTTATACTGATCCATTTCATCTATGGTATTCCTCAAAATGGTGTTGTCCTGTTCCACTGCAATAACTTCCTCTTGGAGAATCTTCACTTCACTGTCTTATGTTACTATTGTGAGTTTGCAGACTCTCTATATTTTCCTGCAGACTTCTCAGATCTTTGTGTTCTAATGTTACTTTTCTCAGATCTTCTTTAAATTCTCTTGTTACTCTTTCCAGGTCTGCTTTGTGTTCTAATTTTCCATTTTCGATGTCATCGACTATTTTTTTTAGCATCAAGTCTTGCTTCCTTTCGTGTCCTGTGTCTAGAGAATCATTTGATTCAGATGACACCGAAGGTTTCAGGATTTGGATTGTTCTTCTAGATTTTGACATTGCAGCAGCGAGCTGACGTCAGGGCCTCTCGTATCAGCTCGCTAACGGCAGTTGCTTCTTTAGCGACTTGCTGCACTTTTAACTAGTTTTTTTTCAACAATTTCGTACCTTGCGCCGTTCAGAGATCAACTTGACGTGTCAGCCTGTCAACTTATAGCACTCTGTGTCGTCGGGAGAACTTTAAAACAGCTTCAAACTCTTGTCGTAGCTAGGCAACCACTTGGAATTGTGTTGGGGCCGTTGGCTTGAGGCTAACGGCTCTTCCAACTCGCCTTATTTCAGCAAATCAATGCCTCTCACCGGACCAAACTCAGTTCGAAGATGCCAGGTAACTCTCCTGGGGCTGTGATTACAAATCAGTGGTCAATCTGCAAATGTATCAAAAACCCCAGTGGCAAATGCACAGCCTTTTTCTTTGAGTCTTCTCCCATTGACAGGAAGTGACGTTATACTTTCCTGAAGCCTTCTCGATGTGAGTACTTGAATAAAGACTTTGTTTTTGTAAATAACTGTTTTAGTCCCTGCATCCGACCAATACAAGATTTATCTAATATACAGCAGTTAACTTTGTACCTTGAGGTTTTTTACAGCCACAGCAGGGTCACTCAGGAAGCTTTGGCGAACGCTGATTTCAATCCCAGCTTCCTTCACCCTCTCTTCTAGATCATCCAGGGTCTGTCAAACACAAACATATTTTTTAATGTATTTTCTAAATCTATTTCTATGTAAAAACAGTTGCATCAGATGACACTGTGTAGTTTGGCTTACTGATAACATGGAACATTGCATCAGTTCCACTAACTTCTTCCAATGACATGACAAACAGTAACATGCATGTAATGTTCCAATGACATGACAAACAGTAACAATATACACATGTTTTTGTAGTACCACATAAAATACACTGCAAAAACAGCTTTGAAACAAGTTAAATTTTCTTGTTAACTCAGGTTACCCCTAAACAAGTTAATTTGAAACAAGTTCAAATTATCTTAAAAAGAAACAACTTATCTTATTTCAAGCAAAACAATCTGCCAATGGGGTAGGCAAAATTTGTTCCGCTAGAATTCTTAAAACAAAGTATTTTTCTTGTGACTATAAGAATGTAATGACTCCTAATAGAAGAAATTAGGTCCAAGTTTAAGCAAGTTTTCCTTCACATCACATGGCTATATTTAATTAAAATGTCCTTATTCCAAGGCAAGACTAAACCAAATGTGTATTTAGATTCATAAATTCAGATACAATTTATTTATACAGGGCTACATTTAATCAAAATGCAATTAAATATTCTATATTTAAGATTCTTCTTCTTTATGACAAGAAATCTGTGCTCTTAAAATTGCAAGATGTTCTAATGTTATGCTTGTTTTTTAAATTTTATTTAACCTTTATTTAACCAGGAAAAAATCCCATTGAGAATAAAAACTATTTTTCAAAGGAGTCCTGGTCAAGAGGCAGCAAAGTTACACACACATTACACATTAAAATTACAGGAAAAAATCAAGTAAAACAGTTACAGATAACTACATAAATAAATAAATAAATGCTCTCAGTTTAGATTTAAATTATTTTAAAGATAAACATTCAGTCAGCTTTCAGTCTCTTTGTAGCATGTTCCAAGCACAAGGGTCTGCATAGACAAAAGTTTTTTCCCCAGCTCAGTGCGAGCAAAAGGGACAAAGAGCAACAGTTGATCGTTGGATCTCAGTGCATAAGAGTTCGTACTTCTCTGTGAAATCAATGTACAAATGTAATCGGGCAATAGTCCCAGAAGAGCCTTGTAAATAAAAGTGTACCAATGACACTGTCTCCTAATGGACAGAAAAGGCCATCCCACCCGAGAGTACAAGTCACAGTGGTTTGTCATGGCTCTACAGTTTGTGATGAACCTCAAAGAAGCATGGTAAACATGCTTTAAGTTTTAGTTTCTTCACCTGTTGATCAATGAAAGGTTTAAAAGTGAGAAAGTCATCAATTAAAACACCAAAATATTACAAATATAATTCATGCACCACTTCTGTGACATTCCCTTTAAGAGTGGACACTACCGGGAGTTTGAGGCACCTTCCTGTTTGGAAAACAGCATAGGTTTCGTCTTGTCAGCATTGAGAACCAGTTTTAAGTCAATAAGTTAATTCTGCACAGCTACAAAAGCTTCCTGCAGGGAATTAGCAGCCTGTTCAATAAATAATTGTATCGTCAGCATAAAAATGCATATTAGCTTCACAGAAATGTTGTTCAAAATCATTGATGTATAAGATAAATAAGAGGGGCAAAACAGATCCCTGAGGCACCCCTTTATGAACAAAGGCCCTCGTATTTAATACACTGCGTCCTGTTTTCTAAATAATTTGAAAACCAAGCGACCGTATGTTCTGACGGTCCAATGAGAAAGAGCCTGCGTTTTAAAACAGTGTGGTCTACTGTGCCAAACGCTTTGGAGAGATCATTAAAAAGTGAGGCACAGTACTGTTTTTTATAATGATGTCATTGTAGCAGTGATAGTGCTGTGCTGTTTCCTAAAGCCTGATTGATATTTACAAATAATTATATTTGAATAGAGGAACTCTTTCAACTGATCACAAACAGGCGATTCCAGAATTTTTCACAAGACACATAAACACTGCTGGATCACATCCCTTTAATTAAGGGAGGATAAAAGCACATTTAGAATAGAATAGAATAGAATGGACTTTATTGTCATTATATTTGCATATAACGAGATTAAGGACTCCAACTTAAGGTGCAGTAGTGGGAACAAATATGGGATAAAAATAAATTACACAAGAGGTAATAAAGATAAAACTAAGAATTGAAATAAACAGACCACTATCCAATAAAAATAATAGCAATCCTGTACAATATACAAAACACTATACAAAATACTGTACAATATACAGAGCAAGACAAGAGTACTGGAGTAATAAATAACAATCAGCGTCGGATGTATTGCACTTGAAGGGTAATATTGCACAGTAGGGTATTAGGGTAGGATATTGTATAGGGGTGAATTATTTATTATGAGTTAGAGTTCAAGATGGTGACAGCTCTGGGAAAGAAGCTTTCCAAACTGATGGAATGTCTTTGTTTTTAACTGACGCGTTAAAAATAATTGAAAGTGGCTCTGCTATAAAATCAGCTGCCAGCTTTAAAAAATAAGGCTCAATCAAGTCAGGTCCGGGGAACTTTCTGTAGTGTAATGTTTTTAGGGCTTTACGCACTTCAAGACAAGTAAAAGGAGCAAAAATAAAAGGATCTCCAGAAAACATGGGAGAGTCTGTACAAGGATTCCCTATAGTTGTCCCTTTTGAGTCAAATAAGGAACCGGATGATAAAAAATGTTGGTTAAAACAATTTAAGACTTCAGTTCGATCATAAACTGGCACTGATTCTTGATGTACGAATGTGGGAAAAGTTGCTGTGTTTTTATTCACAGACAGAGATTTGATCACTTTTCAACATTTCTGTGGGTTGTTGAGGTTTCCAGTGTTGACAGACCAAAAATATTCTGATTTGGCCTTTTTGATAAAGGAAATGCATTGATTTTGAAGCTGTCTAAAATATGTCCAATCAGTGGCAGAGTTACTTTGTCTTGCCTTATCTGCCAGTTCTGGGGGAAACCAGGGATTTTCTCGTCCCTTTACTCTGTATTTCTTAAAAGGTGCATGTTATTAATAATTTGCATGAAAATGTCTTTCAAAAATGTCCAGCAGAAATACAATCATTCCTAGATTTGTCAAAAGGAGACCAATCTAAAAAGTAGACACCTCGTTGATAATGAATACAGTTTTTTATTTACAATATGCTGAGGGCCAATGAAAATTGAGCAGTGGGGCAAAAATGGTACCAGGGCCAGACTTTGGCCACCCCTGCACTAAGCCACCGTGCGGCCCTCATTAATTAATTAATACATACATTTTTCCTTAAAATATATGTTAAAAATATATTTATTTCCTAACTTATGGGTTTGTTCTTAAATTTAGAAATTTAAGTAGCCAGTTCTATTCTTAATTTAAGACAAATATTTTTTTATGACAGGATTGTTCAAATTAAGTTTTTATTGAAAATACATTTCTAACAAACTATCTTAAGAACTGGCAGGATATACTTAATATATTTTTCTTGTGTAAAAATTGAATAGTAAAATAGTTTTTCTATTTAGGAAAAACAATTAGTTTCTTAATGGGACTTCCTTGAAATATTCTTAGATGCATCGCGATTGGGATGTGGATAATTCTGAATTGATGGACAAACGTCCAAATATTGATTATTTTAGTATGTTAAATAACATCCATCCATCCATCCATTTTCTACCGCTTTAAATAACAGACAGTTCTAAAATGTGAACTAGCGCGGACACACCGAGCAAAAACTCAGGCAGGAGGAGGGGAGAAGCCATGCTAACCGCTAAGTTACCTTCAATATAAGGTCGGGAAACCGAAAAAGAATAAATGCTCTGTACACTTCAACAGAAATCTAACTAGACCCATGTTACAGCAGAGAATAACCAGCTAAGAAGATGAAGTTAGCAAGTAGATTAATAACTTAAGAGAGAGAATAATGCAACAGTGCAACAACATTGTAAACCAGGGGCGTCTAAAATTGTGGCCCGGGTTCCATTTATGACCTGCAGCTGGATTTGTATTGGCCCCCGACACATTCTAAGACAAAATAAACAGTGCGGATTAGAACGTTACACAAAAAAGACCATGACAAAATAAAGCAATTCCACCCAAAAATGGGACCTGAAATCCAAAATGGGCGATGACATGTGCACAGTGTTGGGACTAACGTAACAGTAACGCGTTACTTTGTAACGCGTTACTTTGTAACGCGTTACTGTAACGCCGTTAGTTTCTGCGGTAACTAGTAATCTAACGCGTTATTTTTTATATTCAGTAACTCAGTTACCGTTACTACATGATGCGTTACTGCGTTATTTTTTATGTAGTATCGGCTAGAAACAGAAGATCTGAGTGTGTTTTATTGCAGCGCTGCGGTGGAAAAGAAGAGGCGTGCTTTCTGTGGGTGGGGGCAGGGGGGATTCCCATACCGTAGTTGAGGGGCGCAGGGGAGACGTTCCTCCAGGGCCTATGTACTTCGGGGCTAACAACCTTCACTTTACCCGGCGGTTTGTTGCAACTTTGTGACTTTATTGGACGCAGCCATCCACCAAGCTAGATCACCTGCACGCACTCACTGTCGCCGTTCCCTCACCTCTCTCGCCCACTCACTCACTGACGTCACTCACCTCACATGCTGTCATATCTTAAAGGGCCACACACACACACACACACACATACGCTACTCTCATAACAACTAACATGACATCATGGTGAAGCCAGAAGTCGAGTGTCTTAACATTCTCACTACTTTTCTTTTGTCGAGCACAAAGAAAATAACATTTTAGTTAAATGTAAGTTGTGTCGAGGATCAAAGATCCTATCTACTTAATGCCATTATGTTGCAGCTATTTAAAATAGTTTTGTCAATTTGTTCTGGCCTGAAATAAATTGGCCCTTTGAAACATATCCTTGTCTTTGTGTGTTGTATGTAGACCACATTGCTCAGCAGAGTTCAGTGATGCAAATGAATGTCAAGTTGATCAACACATTGTATTATTCTCCAGTGCAATAACAGTACTGATATGAAGGCTAAAAGGGCATTAATGGGAGCCTTAAAAAAAGGGGGAAAAAAGAAGTAACTAAATAGTTACTTTTCACAGTAACGCATTACCTTTTGGTGTAAGTTTTGGGGACGGCGTGGCGAAGTTGGGAGAGTGGCCGTGCCAGCAATCTGAGGGTTACTGGTTCAATCCCCACCTTCTACCATCCTAGTCACATCCGTTGTGTCCTTGAGCAAGACACTTCACCCTTGCTCCTGATGGGTCCTGGTTAGCGCCTTGCATGGCAGCTCCCACCATCAGTGTGTGAATGTGTGTGTGAATGGGTGAATGTGGAAATAGTGTCAAAGCGCTTTGAGTACCTTAAAAAAGGTAGCTAGCGCTATACAAGTACAACCCATTTACCATTTTAAGTAACTGAGTTAGTAACTGAGTTACTTTTGAAATAAAGTAACTAGTAACTGTAACTAGTTACTGGTTTTCAGTAACTAACCCAACACTGCTTGTGCACCTTAATAATCTTTTGACGACTTCGGTGCGTCTTGTCATGAGGCACAAATGGTACAAAAAAGAAACGGTGTCTCGATTATTTCTTATGTTTTGCATGTATGTGAGCATGCTAATGTTATCATGCTAACATTTGATGATAGTATTTTAGCAAATGTTGTATGTTTACACCTACAAACCTTGGATTTTGGTACTTGGTGCCATGTTAGGTATGTAACTTATCCTGTTAGCATGCTAATGTTCGTATGGTAATGCTAACATTGTTTTCTCCCATTCTAACTAATGTTGTATGTTTAAATTTAATAAAATCATGGATTTTGGTATTTGGCACCAGTATGTTCACTTCTTCTGTGTTAGTATGCTAATAATAGCACACTAATGTGTCATGCTCGCATTTTAGCTAATTTTGTTTGTTTAAACATAAAAATTAAGGTTTTTGATACTTGGCGCCATCATAGAAGTATGTTAACTTCTTCTATACTTGCATGCTTACGTTATCATGCAAACGATTTATGCTAGCATGTTTGCTAATTTCCTTTGTATAAACCTACAAATCATGGATTTTGATAATTGGCTCCATCTTGCAAGTATGCTCATTGGATGCTAGTATGTTGGGTTTTTTTTTAGCTTTGATCCACCTGGGGGCCATAGGCCCCCATATGGAGCCAGAACACTGCCAGTAAGATTTGGTATTGAAGAAAAAAATGTACGTTGTATTGACATTGTATTGGTACCAAAACAAGATTTGGCAACAAATAAATACAAACATTGAAAAAATACAATATTTTTGGCGGATTTTTGTCTGAATCATGACATGGTTACAACAAATTTACAAAGGCATCTAAATTAAGTTTAAAAAAGCTTCAAAACATGAAGTTATGAAGCAAAAGTAGTTATTTACATTTATCTTGAGTAGGCCTGTATGTTTTGCTGTCGGCAGATTCATCTCCTGCTCAGAAAGAAATCTTGTATTTTTAAACATAATACAGTGACCTACTTTTATTACCCTTTGACTATTTTGTAAAATACTCTGGTCAACTTAATTACTTTCACAATTTCTTTTATATATGCAGTTGATTTCAGCACTAAGAGGTTATTAGTGTTACGGCTCAGACCCCTGCCATGGGACACGCCCACGGCCGCGCAAATCCAGGGACGCGCCGTGCGCGTCTCCGCCCTGCAGCAGCCGCCAGCTGCAAACACTCACCGGCTATCGGCACACCTGAGACTGATGAGGGCGTGCCGGATAAAGGCAGGGTGGACCCAAGGATCGGCACGGGAACTTAGTTTTCTCATGGTGTACCGTAAGCGTCAAGGTTTATGCTCTCTCGTCTTGTTTTCCTCTCCGTGGCTTACTTGTCCCTTGTTTCTCCCGTGTCCCCCGCAGAATTCCCTCCGTCGCCTTGGAAGTGAGCTGTGCGCCTCACTTCTCTGGACCCCTCTGGATTCCGACTGCCTCCCTTGATCCTCGACCCCCCACTTTGGACTCGGACTTCTTGACGCCCCTCTCAGCCCCACGGACCCCCGCTTGTATCCCGGATCACCTGTCTGCCCCCTGGACTTCCTCGTATCTCGTTCAACACTTTGGTAACACACATTCCAGTTAAATACTACACATAGTCTTACACCATACACACTCTTGTATTCTAGTTCACACTCCCTTCCCTTAGTTTAGTTGCATTGTTTAGTATTATTATATATATATTGTCTATATATATAATAAATATTTGTATATACTTCCCCCTGGTGTATGTTTGCCGTCACCTCCCCTAGTAAACCACAACAGTAAGTTCCCGCCAATTGATTAGGGACCTGACGGCCCAGTGACTTTAGCCCCACCCCCAGTGACTTTAGTCCCACCCCCAGTGACTTTAGCCCCGCCCCCAGTGACATTTTTTTTTCTCTCTCCTATTTTTGCCCCATTCACCATGGCCTTGCTCCCCAAGGGGATGGGTCAAATGCAGAGGACACATGTCACCACATTTTGTGTGTGTGTGAGACAATCATTGGTACTTTAATCTTAATCTTTTCTTTTCACTTAAAACCGGAGGATTTGTCTTGTCCTGCCGAGCTGTCATGGAAAGGCATGTTCAGTAGCGATATGAGCAAGGAGGAATTTTCTCATCGCCTGGACACCCTCCTCCCACCCTTAGAAACTCAGTCAACTGGAAGCGTCTGGAATCCGCCTTTGGAGGGGGGGAAGGGTACAGACAGCCGTGCTGGTGAGGTAGCTCAGCTGCGGCCAGCAAGACCGCTACCATCGATCTTTCAGTTTGCCTGGCCTCACCCACCAACCACGCTACCAGCACTTGTCCCTGAGCTAGCCTCCGAGCTAGCCCCAGACCCTCGACTAGCCTCCGAGCTAACCCCAGCCCATCGACTTGCCTCCGAGCTAGCCCCAGCCCCTCGACTAGCCTCCGAGCTAGCCCCAGCCCCTCGAATAGCCTCCGTGCTAGCACCAGCCCTTTGACTAGCCTCCGAGCTAGCACCAGCCCCTCGGCTAACCCCTGAGCTAGCACCAGCCCCTCGGCTAGCCCCTGAGCTAGCAACAGCCCCTCGGCTAGCCCCTGAGCTAGCAACAGCCCCTCGGCTAGCCCCTGAGCTAGCACCAGCCCCTCGACTAGCCTCTGAGCTAGCGCTAGCCTCCGAGCTAGCACCAGTCCCCAGGAGAGCCCCCGCGTCTCCACCAGCTCCCAGGCTGGCCCTGACCTTCGCCCCTCGGCCAGCAGCGCCGACCTTCGCCCCTCGGCCAGCAGCGCCGACCTTCGCCCCTCGGCCTGCTCCGCCGCCTTCAGCACCTCGGCCAGCTCAGCCGCCTTCAGCACCTCGGCCAGCTCCTCAGCTGCCCTCCCCGTCTCCGGCTTTGGCTTCCACACCGCCGATGACGTCCGCCGCTTATACGCCGCCGATGACGTCCACCGCTTCCACGCCGCCGATGACGTCCGCCGCTTCCACGCCGCCGAAGACCTCCGCCGCTTCCACGCCGCCGAAGACGTCCGCCGCTTCCACGCCGCCGAAGACGTCCGCCGCTTCCACGCCGCCGAAGACGTCCGCCGCTTCCACGTCTCCGACTTTATCCTCTTCGCCTCAGACGTCACCTCCTCGTTTCCGGCGAGACGCACCATGGCGCCACTCGTATCTGCCTTCCCTACGGCCAAGATGGTGGCCATTCCTGGGTCGCCCGCCCCTTTGGCCTCAGCGGCGTTCTACTCGCCGCCGCCACCAGACTCATCCCCGGTGGATTCGGGGACACTTGGGCCGGCGACCCACCACCAGTTTGCCCCTCCGCCCTCCCTTGACTGTTGTTCCTGTTTTTTGGGGGGTTCTACTTCCAGGACATCTGGAATCTGTCCATAGGGGGGGATACTGTTATGGCTCAGACCCCTGCCATCTGCGCGCACCTTGGGACACGCCCACGGCCGCGCAAATCCAGGGATGCGCCGTGCGCGTCTCCGCCCTGCAGCAGCCGCCAGCTGCAAACATTCACCGGCTATCGGCACACCTGAGACTGATGAGGGCGTGCCGGATAAAGGCAGGGTGGACCCAAGGATCGGCGCGGGAACTTAGTTTTCTCATGGTGTACCGTAAGCGTCAAGCTTCATGCTCTCTCGTCTTGTTTTCCTCTCCGTGGCTTACTTGTCCCTTGTTTCTCCCGTGTCCCCCGCAGAATTCCCTCCGTCGCCTTGGAAGTGAGCTGTGCGCCTCACTTCTCTGGACCCCTCTGGATTCCGACTGCCTCCCTTGATCCTCGACCCCCCACTTTGGACTCGGACTTCTTGACGCCCCTCTCAGCCCCACGGACCCCCGCTTGTATCCCGGATCACCTGTCTGCCCCCTGGACTTCCTCGTATCTCGTTCAACACTTTGGTAACACACATTCCAGTTAAATACTACACATAGTCTTACACCATACACACTCTTGTATTCTAGTTCACACTCCCTTCCCTTAGTTTAGTTGTATTGTTTAGTATTATTATATATATATTGTCTATATATATAATAAATATTTGTATATACTTCCCCCTGGTGTATGTTTGCCGTCACCTCCCCTAGTAAACCACAACAATTAGGATGTATTTATGATATTCATTAAAGGTTTGATTCATTACGATGCATACATTCAATGGTATTCTTAATAGGGGAAACATGATTCTCTTTACAAAGCAATTAACTTCAAAGATAAGATTAACTTCAAAGCAATTACTCCTATTTATTAGTTATGATACAGTTTATGAAGGATTCATTATATCATTGCTAAATTTTTATATAAAATGTAACACAGTCTTCCAAGCATCAGCTTCGCTCACTTGATGATGATGTTCTGTAGTTGGATGTCCTCTTAGAAACACACATGTGAAGGAAGTCAAGATGTCCCACAAAGACAGAGGTCCTTTGTGTCTTTTGTGTTAAATTATTTACAGCAACATCACAAAGTACTACTCAGATATTTTTTAAAAGATGTTTTAATTGAATTTTTCATAGAAATGTATTTTCTAAAAGTCCAGCCTATTTTATTTGTTATTAATATTAAATAGCCCCCCAGCTCTACATGATAAGAGTTGATCATTTTAAAAAAAAATATGTTGTAGTTTGTACTTTTAAATGCACATGTAAATATTATGTGTAATAGCATTTAGGATATCTGAATGTATTCCCCTAGTTGTATTATTTGCAATTAAGACAGAAAATAATCACAATAGCGCTAGTTTCAACACAATATTTATTAATTAATACAAGTCAAAATAATAATTGACACTACAATGCAATACAATTCAATAAGACATGAATGAGTCCACCTATTTAGGTGTAAACATATAAAGAAATAGATGGATCAGATGTAAGGCTCTACTTCCAAACGATGAAAAAAGTTCAGTGTAATAAAAATTGTATCCACAGCCTGGATATAAGGCTCTCTCTCGGGGGAACAAGAGGAAGAACCACTCGTGGTCGCTCAACATTACAATAGCTGAAGTCTCGTATTTTAACGTAAATGTAGGTTACTCATGTCACACCAATCTTTACATGTCTGGTGTTAGAAGTTTTAAATGAATAAATACAGCTACACTTACATTTTAAAGTCACTCTTTTCTCTCCGCGTGGAAATGTAAAAAAGTATTGTTTCATACGGAGTTTCGCCAAATATCACGGCTAAATCGAGACAAACATAGATAATTTAAAAATACATAATCAATTTCTGTACCGCTTATACTACATCCTAAAAGTATGGCTAATGAACACAAAGATATCATATAACTTTTAAACTTGATTTAGACGCCATCGGTCGTCCTTTCTTCTTCTACGATGTTTTTCCAGTAAAACTGCATCCGGGTAAACTTGTTGTAAGCCCCGCCCATAGGCACCCGCCCCCTTATGCTAAAACACTGCCATTAGTTTGAAACCGTAAAAAAAGAAGCAAAACCGCAAAAAAAAAAAAAAAAAACGTAAAAAAGAGAAGTGATCATAAAAAACCTTTGAAACACACAAAAACAATAAAAGTGTATAAAAATATGAATATTGACATCGAAAACATGTCTTGATTAAAAAAAATATCCACAAAACTACTATTTTTTCAATGTTTGTATTTATTTGTGGCCAAAACGTGTTTCGGTGCCAATACAACGTTTTCTACAATGTACATTTCTTTTTTCAACACCAAATCTTACTGGCAGTGTTCTGGCTCCATATTCACAGCACAGGTATTAGCCCCATCACATTTTTGGCTGGAATTTTCTAGTTATTATGAATATTTATCATAAAATAAATAATGATATGGTCTGAATGTAGCTGCCTCTAAAACGCTACACTTTTCTTTTTTTTTCACCATGTATAAACCAGTAACTGTTACTTTGTAACAATAGACAGTATTATCATCTAAAATTAAACATTGTAATTATGACTCACCGATGTAAAAACTTCCGTTGTCTGCTGAATGGTTGCAATCTTGGTCCATTTCCACTTTTGGAATAGTTGCACTCGAGTGGGGTTGTGCAGCGTAGCAGATGGATGAGTGCGAAAGAAAGTAGGAAAGCGCTGGCGATTGGACAGAGCTGGGGAACTGGACCCGTAGGACAGCTGAAAGGAAATGGGAATAAAAACATGATGTTCTCATGTGGCAACACCTCACACTTCATCTTCTGATTCCAGGAGACAGGGTGTTTTTTTGTGTGGTTTTTTTGTATGTTTCTGACATTTATGTTGGCTTTTCTGTGCATAAATGTTACAGTGATTTGACGGTTATAACGGATACGTCCCACATCTATGTGGGATGTATTGGCTGGCTTCTACAAATAAGGAGAACTGGTTAACTCTGGCGTGGCCCACATTCATCCTTTACAAATACCGTATACCTTCGATTTAAAATGACTGGTGGAGGGCGCAGTGGCATTAATAGGATATTAACCAGATTTACACGAAGAGTAGCACTATTTACAAGTTACAAATCTCTTGGATTCTATTGCTTTTGTGCGGGAAAAAAGAAAACATTTTACATTTTACATTTATGTTGAAAAAACGAGGAGGAGGTGGTCAATCAACAATAACTTTATCAAAACTAACCAAGCCAAATCAACATCCACATATTATGGCTGGGCAATTTGGCCTAAGATTTATATTGTGACATATATTGCAGTCACCTGCAATAACTATATACATATCCCAATTTATTATTTGGTAATATAACCAGGTTACACAAGCTCCTAATTTGGCTACTGATGTGCTCATAACATAATATCTGTTTACTCTCTGTTGTAACATGTTTCTATCTACTCTTCTGTTAAAATGTAATGAACACTAATCATTCTATTATTTCAACACTTTACATTAGTTGTACTCATACTACTGGGTATCTGATTCAAAGTAGTTACAGAGGCAGTATTGTCATACCAAGGCTGATATTGATTGCATTTTTTTAACACAATTATAATCAGACAAAAACACAGGATGGTAGTATAACAATATCAATAATTAGTTATTATTATTTCCTACCATTGGCTCTGATTTAAATGGTTTTTATTTGCCCTTAATGTCCTCTTGTGTCCAGGACTTATTTTAAGTTTGTAAGCAATTACAAAAACAACAAAATATTTTGTGAAAATAAAAAAATAGAAATCTAACCACTGTAGTAGAAACCATATACAGTAATGACATTATACTTGGCATCGATGGTGTCAATATTTGTATCGATCTCCCCGCCTTTGTTTACATCCAAGAGCTCTAGCTTGCGATAAGCATATCCTCCTATGCTTTGTAGTGTCGTTTGTTTAGGTATTCCTCGTCCTCCAGGGATGATACTTGTAGGAAATTTGGTGTATTTGCTGCCATGAAGGCGAGGATTGCTGACTTAGAAGTGGCTTTGCCCTGTGGAGCGACATTAGCCGCTAGTAAGAATGCTACAGTGCGTTGAGGACAAATTTGTTCGCGTGTCGTGGTCGAATTTGCAGGACACCGCTAGAATGTGTCATAAACATGCATTATCACGATATAACGATAATATTAAAGCTCCTATCATCAGCCAGATTCATATAATTTATATTGCCTATATTGCACAACCCTACTACACATAAAATGCATTTTACATATATTTTTGTGATTGTTGCGGCCTAAATTGCCGGAATTTGCAGCAGTGGCAATAGTTGTAAGTTTTTTAGGCAAATGTTTTTCAATAACTCCATAAGCTTGTTATTTTATGCAATTATAAAATTATCAACATATATTTTGACAGTGCTTCTAAATTATTTTTTCTCATGACCTCTCTAGGTACAGAACATTTACACAACCACCCTCAATTGAATTACTATTAAGAACTTGGTAATATTTATTTGAGTGACATTATTATTATAATAATATAAGTTTGTTGACTCAATTTGTAAAGTTTAAAGAAGACTGCTCAGCCTGTTTGATTCTCAGGACAGAGAAAAAATGCAAATGATTCACTGGATTTTTACATTTACTTTCCATGAACATTTAGGGTCTGAGCTACTCAGATCCAGACAACGAGTGGTAAATAGTGAGCGCAAAGTAAACACATGCGAGTGTATTTAGTGAGCGTGTTGTGGGTGATCAGCTGCATGCATAATTGGTAAGAGTGCAAAAGTGGTGCAGACCGCCCGATATAAATTTCATTTTTGCGTATACTGTGCCCATTGACACACTTAACATTCATGACATAATTTGCTCCAACGGTCCAACCTGTGCTGTTTAGTGATGTTGTGGAATAGCGGCAGGCAAATATAATATCAACCACCTGTTCTAAAGAAGTGTGATCTTGACCAGTGGTCCCCAACCACCGGACCGATTGGTACCGGGCCGCACAAGAAATTAAAAAAAAAAATAAATAAATAAAAATAATAATATATATATAATTTTTTTAATTAAATCAGCATAAAAAACACAATATATAGATTATATATCAATATAGATCAATACAGTCTGCAGGGATGCAGTCTGTAAGCACACATGATTGTATTTCTTTATGGGGAAAAAAAAAAAAAAAAAAACACCCCCCCCCCCCCCCCCCCCCCCCCCCCCCCCCCCCCCCCAACCCCCCCCCCCCCCCCCCCCCCCCCCCCCCCCCCCCCCCCCCCCCCCCGGTCCGTGCGACAAATTTTCTAGCGTTGACCGGTCCGCAGCTACAAAAAGGTTGGGGACCACTGATCTAGACAAATACAACTGTTTTTAGCTCACCGAAGGTGTGCTGTGGGAGGTGCAGGTGTTATGATGGTGCGCTTGTAATGATCCAGGTGCAAGAAAATGCATATTGCAAGAAGTTTTTTCATATATGTAAAAACAAGTGCCATTAAAAAAAAAAAAAAAGACCAGACACAGAAACAAATCAGTTGAATGTGTTTTAAATTACATTAAATGGCTGAATACATGATATGTCTATTAGTTTTATTTCTGACAGTCTAAATATGTTGAGACACAAGGATGGAGGATTCCCTCTCCATTGTCTGTCTTTGCAGCGCAATCGCCTCCTTTCTCACAGCCATTTATGCCTGTGCCACTATGCACGTACGTTCTAAACTTGCTGAATATACCATACCATACCATACCAACTTTATTTATACACACAACAGCGGTCGCCAAGCAGTTTCAGTCTTTACAAATCACTTTGCAAGCGCTAAATGTTTATATATTACTATCTCATCCCACTATTTGTGGGCATACTAAAAATCAGCATATATTCTGCATATACATGAAGACAGACAAACTAAATGGAGAGCACTCTCTAATTTGCTCATTTAAAAGGCACTATTTTCTGCGCACACACTTAGTAGATCAGCTTTGCATGTCAAGTTTGCACATGTTTTAATACATGCAAACCTTGGTCTATCCAGAAGACAATTCCAAATCCTAAGCCTAAAAAAAACTATACAGTATCTGAGAAACAATCGAAATGAAAAAGTGGAAAGGTTCAAACCTGTGAGCAGGCCATCAATTCCAAATAGATAAATACAATTTAACAATCTTACCACTATGAGGTTCCACATGCGAGCTGCCTCTGCCACCAATGTTGACACGGAACTGCAACCTGGCATCAGAACAATTTTGATGGGTTCGGTGTACAGAAGGTCATAAAGCAGCTTGGTGGCTTCTCCGGGATCACACTGGTGAAAAGAAATAGGGAAGCTGTCAGGAATAGCAATGCACTCCACTCGACACCAATAATGATGCAACTGAGTCATATTAAGGTTATAATCAGAATCAGAATAGTTTTATTGCCATTGTTTGAGAACGGGTTCACAAACTAGGAATTTTTCTTGGTGCAAACGTGCGACATAAAACACATATAACACATATTTGGTATAAAAAGAGCTGTGATTGAGCTATCAGATAGACTTAGAAGGGATTCAAGGAATTCAAGGAGCTGCTGTTAGGAGTTATTGTTCATTTGCCTGATGGCCGAGGGGAAAAAACTGTTCAGGTGGCGGGAGGTGTGGGTCTGGATGGAGCGTAGTCTCCTGCCTGAGGGGAGAGGGGAGAATAGTGTGTGTCCAGGGTGAGAAGAGTCAACGGTGATCCGACCCACACGCCTCCTGGTCCTGGAGGAGAACAAGTCCTGGAGGGATGGGAGCTTGCAGCCAATCACCTTCTCCGCAGCACGTACGATGCGTTGCAGTCTATTCTTATCCTGGACTGTGGCGCCGGGGAACCACACTGTGATGGAGGAGGTCAGGATGGACTCTATGATGGCTGAGTAAAACTGCACCAGCATCTCGGTCGGCACCTTAAGTTTCCTCAGCTGCCGCAGGAACTATATCCTCTGCTGGGCCTTCTTGATGAGGGATAATATATCAATAGCAGTGAGACCAGAGGTACGATTGACACTACTATGATATGGTCAATATTACCGTATTTTTCAGACTATAAGTCACAGTTTTTTTCATAGTTTCATAGTTCGGGGGTGCGACTTATACTCAGGAGCAACTTATGTGTGAAATTATTAACACATTACCGTAAAATATCAAATAATAATATTTAGCTCATTCACGTAAGAGACTAGACGTATAAGATTTCATCAGATTTAGCGATTAGGAGTGACAGATTGTTTGGTAAACGTATAGCATGTTGATTGATTGATTGATTGATTGAGACTTTTATTAGTAGGTTGCACAGTGAAGTACATATTCCGTACAATTGACCACTAAATGGTAACACCCGAATAAGTTTTTCAACTTGTTTAAGTTGGGGTCCACTTAAATTGATTCATGTGAGAGATATATACTATCAAATATATACTATCATCATAATACAGTCATCACACAAGATAATCACATTGAATTATTTACATTATTTACAATCCGGGGTGTGGGGGGGTTAGGTTGTTATCATCAGTCATCAACAATTGAGAACAGAGAAATGGATATTGGAACAGTGTAGGTCTGACTTGGTAGGATATGGACAGCAAGTAGTGGGAGTGGAGTTTAGATTTGAGGGTTTTGGAGGTGCTAGGGTACCAGGAGGTGCATGCGTAATCGAAGAAGGGTTGAACGAGAGTTCCCGCCAGAATCCTCATGGTGCTTTTGTTGACCAGAGAGGAGATTCTATAGAGAAATCTCGTTCGTTGGTTGACCTTTTTGATTACCTTCGTTGCCATTTTATCACAGGAAAGATTAGCCTCTGGAATGGAACCTAGGTAGGTGACCTCATTTTTCCTGGTGATAACAATGTCACCCACTTTTATAGTGAAATCATTGACTTTCTTAAGGTTGATGTGGGACCCAAATAGGATGGATTCCGTTTTACCCAAGTGTATGGATAGCTTCTTATCAGCGAGCCAGGTGCATGTTCTACAGAAATCAGCACTGAGGATTTTCTCCACCTGAGACTTGTCCCTGTCTGATACCAGCAAGGCCGAGTCATCCGCAAACAAGAACAATTCACAGTCGCATGCCGATGAAAAGTCGTTTATGTATATTAGGAACAGTAAAGGCCCTAATATACTGCCTTGGGGGACTCCACAGCTCACCGAGAGGGGGGGGGGCACGGTGCCGTTCACCTCTACCACCTGCTACCTCCCCTCCAAGTAAGATTGCATCCAGCTCGGTGAGGTTTTGTTAAATCCGATTGCTCTGAGCTTATCCAGCAGTATAGCGTGGTTAACGGTGTCAAAGGCCTTCTGAAGGTCCAGCATGACCATGCCACAGTTTTTTCCCGCGTCCACCTCATGTTTGATGTGGTCGGTCAGATAGAGAAGGCATGTGTCAGTGGAGTGGTTAGTTCTGAAGCTGGATTGGAATTTGTACATGAGTTTATTAGTGGCAAGGTAACTATCGACCTGTTCATAAACTATTTTCTCCATTACTTTCGAAATGGAACTGAGAATAGAAACAGGTCGGTAGTTGCCAGGTTCCAATTTGCATCCCTTTTTAAAGAGGGGAGTTACTCTTGCTATCTTAAAATCTTTTGGTACTTGGCCTTGTGTAATTGATAGGTTTATTATGTGCGTGATGATCGGGGCAATGATGGAGGCAGAGTCCCTGAGGAATCTGGAGGGAATATTATCAAGGCCGGTGGCCTTGTTTGGGTGGAACGCACTCAATTTTTTAAACACCTCATCAGCTGTGACCATTTCTAATTTGAAATCATTGTTGGATACTCCTAGCTTTCTGTAAAAGGCTTTAATGTGTTCTACACCAAAGCGACCAGAGTGGTGGGACAGCTTGTTGACAAGAGTTGCGGCTATGCTGGTGAAAAAGGCGTTAAGTCTGCTTGCTACCTCCATTTTGTCTGTAATGAGGGAGTCACCCTCCTTGATGCTGATGTTGGTGAGTCTGGTTTTAAGTTTCTGGCTGCAACCAGGAAGCTGGTTGTTGAGAATTTTTCAGAGCTCACGTGATTTGAGGTTGATATTATTGTTCTATATGTTATAGTTATTTGAATGACTCTTACCATTATATGTTACGTTAACATACCAGGCACGTTCTCAGTTGGTTATTTATGCGTCATATAACGTACACTTATTCAGCCTGTTGTTCACTATTCTTTATTTATTTTAAATTGCCTTTCAAATGTCTATTCTTGGTGTTGGGTTTTATCAAATAAATTTCCCCAAAAAATGCGACTTATACTCCAGTGCGACTTATATATATGTTTTTTCCCTTCTTTATTATGCATTTTCGGCTGGTGCGACTTATACTCTGGAGCGATGTATACTCCGAAAAATACGGTAATCATTTTCTGTTTTCTTTCATAAATGTGTGGGGATTTTTCTTCATAGTGTTATTTAGTTAATGTTCTTATTCACATGTCACATGTGTACAAACTCTGAGAATAAGCGCTTAGACCCAGGAGTATGGTGTTATGCTTCCTTGTTGTGTCTCGATTTTGTGTTTTGCTGCCCCTGCGTTTGTCTTCCTTGTGTACAGACATCAACTGCAGCTGGAGGCAGTACGTACAAGAGCACTTGAGTGGCTCTTGGGCGACTTAAACCCAACCACCTGCAGCTGGGATATGCCAGATCCAACTTCATGCTTCCTGGGCCTTGCACATAGTTGCTTCTGCCCTCGGTTTGCCTAAATCTTGAAGCAACATTTAAAAAAAAGCATATCAAATACTTATTATCTGGACCACAAGGAAGTGTTTTAAATGTAGAGTGCATACATACTGTACACTCATGCATACAATCACGCTTCATCAAACATTTATTAACGTTGTCCTCCCCCCAACCCCAGTCCCTGGGAGGAAACAGTGTTGAAACATGGCACCATGCTAAAACTTATTCTTTACCATAATAATGTAAAAGGTTAATGTAGATCGCTCATCTCCCCCCTACCCCTTTATCTGCTTTCGTTTGCTTTCAAGCATGAATAACATCTATGTATTGTTGCATTTGAAGTGATTGTAATGTTGATAATAGAGGTATGTATTATTTTTAATTATCAATAATGTTATTTCTATTGAAATTTGAATTGCTCCATTTGTAGTGCAATAATGTTCATTGGCATTTCTGTGTTATTACTATCTACTTCACTAAATGGTTCTTCGTTATAATTTATCATATTTGTACATGTATTTGTTAATGTAGTTCTGTTGTTGTTGTCTCTCTGTCTTATCCCCTTCTTGTCCCTGCAATTCCCCCCTCTGTCTTCTTTTTCTTCTTCTTTCTATCCCCTCCTGCTGCGCCAAACTTTAAATAGATCCATTTAATAAAGTCAAATACAAATTAGGCAACAAGAGAAATATCCTCCACTTTTCTTTTAGAAAGCAAATCTGTACAGCAGATATGGGCATCTACATCAACAATATCATTTTCTGGCTGGAGAGGACATTAAAAAAAGTGGATTAAAATAATCATAAGTCATTTTTAATTAGAATGTTCTCAAATAATTTAATCAGTGATGCAACAATAATACAAACGTTTGTAAATAGCAAAGGATCACATGAAAAGTATTCTCCGCCTCTCATTCTTTCAAAACATCCACAAGCAACATTGTTAATTATACATTATTTGGTGATTAAATGTCATAGCATATACAACAATTTGGACACTATTCGCATATAAAACAGCAATTCAAATATAATTCACTGCATAGTTTGTATTTAGGTAATCAAAGCAATCAACCACATATTTTTCAATGTCTCTGATGAACATCATAACCACCTGAAACAAAGCAGATGCCATTTAAACACTTTAAAACACTAACGAACAACACGAAAGAGCTTTGGAAAGTTATAGTTATCCGTTAGATCGGAGAGCTCCTGCTGAATCAAATGTTTTTAGAATTGAGATTGATTTAGTGCATAGAAATGTACTGAATGACTGATAATGTTCCAAACTTTATCAAGGCGCTGAAAGTTAATCAGACGGAGACAGGGGAAGGAAGTCCACCCACATATGATGGTGTCCCTTTTTTAGATCTGTCAGAAATCCTCTCAGCTGAGAACGAAAGTTATGGACAGTTATCTTTTCCTCACACCATATGTGGGCTTCACACACCATTAATATCATTTTGACAAAGACTGTATTGTGGAGAAATCTTCAAACACCAATGCAGACAGCCAGAAAATACTTAATTGACTGTTAAATCGTGATGGCTCAAACGATACTGAAGCAGCAAGTCTTATGAAACACAAGGTGCGATACTGTGTCCCTGATACCTCAATGTGTGTGTCACTTTAATAAAAAACATGGGACCGATACAGCTGCTGCGTCGTTTGACTGTGAAGTGCCAAACTGCTTTCATCAGGACACTCTTCTTTCAGCTTACCAGTAACAGCTTCTACTGAACGAGCGGCATTTGCAATAGATATAAATCAATAATTTTAGCTCAAGGGCCACATGGAGGAAATTCTATTTCCAAATGGGTTTAACTGGGAAATTAATGCCATGATAACTTAAAAATAAAGACAACTTCAGATTGTTTTCTTTGTTTAAAAATAGACCAAGCACATTCTGAAAATGTACGAATCCATCCATTTCTACCGCTTGTCCCATTCGGGGTCACAATGAGGTGGCGGCTTATCCAGAGTGCACCCGGCCTACCGCCCGAATGCAGCTGAGTTAGGCTCCAGCACCCCCCGCGACCTCGGAAGGGACAAATGGTAGAAAATGGATGGATGGGCTTCAGTTTTCCAACGATTCAGTCTTCATTTGACGAAAGCAAGGGTACTACAGTGCAACCTTGATTTACGAACACATCTATTTGTGACCTTTTTGGTTTGCGAATGTTTACTAATGTTTACATTGTAGCAACATGTAGCACTTCTGACAAGTTTATTTTCACAATTGTCGTACTATGTGTCCAAACTCTCTCAGTCTCGTTGTACAGCTCCGGGTTGCTAGACATCCGCTTTGAGCTAGCGTTTTGGCTAGTGAGCCTCTGGCTTGCCGCTTCTTCACATTGAGGATTTAACCGGCAAAAGGGGATTCGTTCCTCAGCGAGTCTTTAATTGTGATGAGACCGAAAAATAACATTTATTACAGCGTAGGGGAAGGCACTACTAGGCCGATAAAAGATCTCCTAACACTGCTAGCACTAGCAGTGACTACATGAAGCCGCTGCTCGTTTATCACTCAAAAACTCCCAGAGTGTTCAACAATGCCACAACAATTACCCAACTCAAGGTAAAATGATTTTCATTATTTGTTGTTTTATGTAGCAACTTTGGAGCACAGCAAGAAGACTTTTGTTTGTGTGCGTTGACATTTAAGCTTGCTGTAATGTTGTGTTGTTTGGATAAAAAACATGTTGTTGAGCCATTACCTCCTTGTTATGTTGGTTTGTTATATATATATATATATATATATATATATATATATATATATATATATATATATATATATATATATATATATGTATATATATATATATATATATATATATATACATATACATATATATATATATATATATATATATATATATATATATATATATATATATATATATATATATATATATATATACATATACATATATATATATATATATATATATATATATATATATATATATATATATATATATATATACACACTACTGCTCAAAAGTTGGGGGTCACATTGAAATGTCCTTATTTTTGAAGGAAAAGCACTGTACTTTTCAATGAAGATAACTTTAAACTAGTCTTAACTTTAAAGAAATACACTCTATACATTGCTAATGTGGTAAATGACTATTCTAGCTGCAAATGTCTGGTTTTTGGTGCAATATCTACATAGGTGTATAGAGGCCCATTTCCAGCAACTATCACTCCAGTGTTCTAATGGTACAATGTGTTTGCTCATTGGCTCAGAAGGCTAATTGATGATTAGAAAACCCTTGTGCAATCATGTTCACACATCTGAAAACAGTTTAGCTCGTTACAGAAGCTACAAAACTGACCTTCCTTTGAGCAGATTGAGTTTCTGGAGCATCACATTTGTGGGGTCAATTAAACGCTCAAAATGGCCAGAAAATGAGAACTTTCATCTGAAACTCCACAGTCTATTCTTGTTCTTAGAAATGAAGGCTATTCCACAAAATTTTTTGGGTGACCCAAAACTTTTGAACGGTAGTGTATATATGTATATGTATATATATATATATATATATATATATATATATATATATATATATATATATATATATATATATATATATATATATATATATATGTACATATATACACACACATATCATCTTCAATTTTTGTGGAGGCTAGAACCAATTATTCATGTTTACATTGATTCTTATGGCATACTTGCCAACCCTCCCGAATTTCAGTGCCCCTCCCGAAAATCTCCCGGGGCAACCATTCTCCCGAATTTCTCCCGATTTTCACCCGGACAACAATATTGGGGGCGTGCCGTAAAGGCACTGCCATTAGCGTCCTCTACAACCTGTCGTCACGTCCGCTTTTCCTCCATGCAAACAATGTGCCGGCCCAATCATATAATATATGCGGCTTATACACACACATAAGTGAATGCAAGCATACTTGATCAACAGCCATACAGGTCACACTGAGGGTAGCCGTATAACAACTTTAACACTGTTACAAATATGCGCCACACTGTGAACCCACACCAAACAAGAATGACAAACACATTTCGGGAGATCATCCGCACCGTAACACAACATAAACACAACAGAACAAATACCCAGAACCCCTTGCAGAACTAACTCTTCCGGGACGCTACAATATACACCCCCCGCTACCACCAAACCCAGCCCCCCTCCCAAATCCCCCCCACCCACATCAACCCCGCCTCCCCCCCTCATCTACCGAATTCGGAAGTCTCAATGTTGGCAAGTATGTCTTATGGGGAACTCTGCATACAAACTTTTCGGTCTACAAACCATGTTCAAGAACCAATTAAGTTAATAAATTGTGGTTCCACTATATTGCACTTACTTGGTATCAAATTGTTAGTATTACATTTAGTATCGTACAGTATCGCCAACCCCTAGTGATAATACACCCTGTTTACTGTCTAAATGACAGAGAGATAGTCAACACATTTTCGGGGAAATATGATATAGTTGACAAAACACTGTATAACCACAATGTAAGGTAAAAGGCACAATGATACAGATGATGATGCACAGAGCAGAGGCACCACGAAGGAGGCAAAGTGAGGCACGTTTCAAGGTCACACTGACAGGCTCATCTGGGAAAACACCATTCCTCTTTGTGGACTGCTGGCGAAAAACATTTACTTACCAGTCAAGTCCCATTATCTAAGTCACATAACAAATGGTCAGCCTGGCTTTCCATTTACAACCTTTAGTCATCGAAAAATCAATAAACAATTTAAGTGATAATGCTAAAGGCACAGTGACCTTTAATCATGTAAAGGAGTGCAGGAGTGTTTTATTGAATGTTTGAGTTGATTGTCTTTGGGGTTATCACAAGTATTTTTTGGTACGGCAGGTGGCTCATCGCTATGTCATATTTGTCAACATGACTCATTCTACAAAATATGTAAATCACTTCGCTGAGGGAGATGTATTGTTATGTGCCAGAAAGCAATTCATCATAATCATTAAGTTAATATGTGTAGGATGTGACAAGGTTTTACTTCTAACAGTGGTCCCATGCCTCATTCTTGGGGGTACAGTTATCATTGGAGATGCACACTGAGTCCACTTAAATATGCGCATACAAATGTTATGCAGACTCAGCAATAACTTATAGCCAAGTTAAAGCATGGTAAAATACTCGTAAGACATTTTTTTATTTATTTGAGGGGTTTGTTTTGACTGACGTTATAAGGGCACAGTAATCTGTTAATTTGTTGATTATTTTTACTAATAGAGATTGTGTGGAAAAAATACTGATTAAATCAAGTTCTCAAGAAATGACAGCAATAAGGAGTGCACGACTTGTTTAAAACAGCAGGTGCACTACAGATCCGGTCTCACCAGAGTCGTGTGTAAAGAGAGTATGGCCAACTAAGCAACAGGCACCATGACTGCTACCAATTTATGCTACCGATTTATGCATTTGCTGTAGTTTTGATGTTAGTTTTTCTGACGAAATAAGCCAAAACATTACGTCTATATATAGTTCTAAACATACTCCAGCTCATAAACTTACAATAACACATGCTTTTATTTTGTTAGAGCATAATTTTGCGGCCGTATTTGACGCACTCAGCTGCTACATCCCTGCAGTGTTTAATGAACAGCAGGCACTCCAACACGCACCCGACGGTGCAATAAATGTAAAAAATACACAGAACAATCAAAAAAATTAATTATTACCCGCATTTTGCCAAAATGTACATAAGCTTTGGACCAACAACTATGGAGAAATTGTGTGAAGTATGTCAACTGTGTTGGCTGCCTCCAATGTATTTGTAATCACGGTATATATTACTCATTAGCCACTATTCTAACTGATCTTTCTTTTTTGTAAAATGCTAAGTGAATAAGTGCACTTTACTAGTTATTTCCTGATATTTCTGCACAATAACTCAGGCGAGCAGTGGAGAATGTCGAGTGATTTTTGGTCTACAACAGGGGTCCCCAAACTTTTTGACTCGGGGGGCCACATTGGGTTAAAACAATTTGGCCGGGGGCCGGGCTTTGTGTGTGTGTGTGTGTGTGTGTGTGTATATACATACATACACACATATATATATATATATATATATATATATATATATATATATATATATATATATATATATATATATATATATATATATATATATATATATATATATATACATACATACATATATATATATATATAAAATATATATAAATGAGATATATATAGCGCACTTTCCGCGCGCGCGATGATGTCACGTTATCGATGAGAAAATGCATTTTTAGATAATATGATTTGCCTGAGCGGCTAGGAGACACCGTGAGTAGCGAGCGGTACAAAGTGGATAAGAAAATATTTTTTTTTTTTATACTTGGGACTTCCCGCGGGCCTGATTTTGGACGCTGGATCTGGCCCGTGGGCCGTAGTTCGGGGACCTCTGGTCTAGAACATATTTTGCTTTCCAGTTAATTTTCCCATCTACTATTATACACAAAATGTGGTTTATTTTACTTATTCACTTTATGCATGTCTATTTGTATTTGTTTGACTTTCTCTTCTGCTGCTACCAAATTGCGTTATTTTAGTTTTACTGAGATTCAAAGATAGTATGCTTTGGTCAAACCATCTCCTAAATGTATTAATTTCTTCTGTTAATATTTGTATTAGCCTGTGTGTATTTAGTCCTGAAAAAAACACAGGCTTTGTGTCGTGACTCGTGTGTTTACCTGGCACAAGATGCTGTAATGATTGCTCTCCAGTGTTGATGGTGAACCTTCACTTCCCATACTTGTCTCCGTTCCGGTTTTGGGGAAAGCCATGTAAAAGCTTTTAACGATTCTCACAGGTGGAGCAGCCCAATGCTGCGCAACAGTGCATTTTTTTAAACGTCGAAAAACTAACGAGGAAATGCCGCAAACACATAGCATCAGCTCAAAGTAAGTAGCAGTCAAGGCGCCCTGTAGTTCCGTGAGTGCCTTTTGACCAATCATTGAGAAAATCGCCTGAAACCGGGTTGGCCATACTCTCTTTATACACGACTCTGCAGGGTCTCACCTAGTTTGAGGTTGGAGAAATAAAAACGCGCCAGCTATGCAAATTTTTTAAACGTTTTCATTGTTTGATTTAATTATATCTAGTTCAACACAATCCATGATACTTTCCCTCTCCGATAATTGTGATTTCTTTTACAATGTCTGCACCATCAGTGGTACCTCGGGATAGAGTGCCGCAGCGTATATGTTTTTCAGAATACGAGCAATCTCTTGGCTAATTGTTATGCTTTAAGTTATAAGCAATAATCTGTGTTAGGAGAGTAAACTGAACTGAACTGCCATCTAGTTTCAGCCTCTGGATTTTGGGATTCACACATACACAAGTCGTAACAAAAAGGGGACCTATGTGTAACAGTCACTGTTCTATGTTGTGTATCTTCTTAGTGAGGCGCACAGTTGAATCATGGGGATTTATTCACCTTTTTTTGGAAAAAAAACAAAAACAGGGCGTCACACACAGTCCACGGCAAACAGAATCTCTCTCCACAGCTCCGAGCGTCAGTGCTCACTCAATTCAATTATATATGTTTAAATGTGGAAATGGAAATAATAATAATAATAATAATAATAATAATAATAATAATAATAATAATAAAGGTAAATAAAGCATAAAATAGTCTGAAATAAATTAATTAAATAAAACACAGTATATAAAATATATACTTCAGCAAATAACAATATATATTAAGAAAAAGGATCCTTAAATGTGCAGCAATACACCTCATCTTTCCCACCCACATCAATTATTTTTTATATTTTTTATACAATAAACTATGCCAAAAAAACTCATAACAGACATACCTTTTTTTGGTAAAAAACAAAAACAGGGCGTCACACACAGTCCACAGTAGTGATGGGATCGGCAGTTCTTTTGACTGTACTGAATCACTAGAATCAGTTCCTTAAATTGATTCGTTAAAAAAATTCGTTCACCGAATCACCCCCCCCTTTTGACAGTACGGATCACTAGAATCAGTGACTGACAACGCCACACGGTGGCCAGTTCAGTACGTGTACCGAATCTCTTCTGCAGTTCTTTTGACAGTACGGATCACTAGAATCAGTGACTGACAACGCCACACTGTGGCCAGTTCAGTACGTGTACCGAATCTGTTCTGCAGTTCTTTTGACAGTACGAATCACTAGAATCAGTGACTGACAACGCCACACGGTGGCCAGTTCAGTACGTGTACCGAATCACTTCTGCAGCAGCAGTACAGTTTAATTGCAAATCAGCATTATTATAATGATGATGATAGCTACTAAACAACAACAACAACAGTTGCAGTAGAATGGATAATAATAATAATAATAATAATAATAATATGAATCAGAATTGATCCCCAAGGAGAAATGTATTTTTGTTACAATAACTGTGTAAATAATAGCCTATGTATGTGTACATACATTAGTTATTATTTTTATTTTAAATCTTCTCAAAACAGCCTGCAGGCTGTTTTGAGAAGATTTAACGTGTAGGGCATGCCCTACACCAGGGGTCACCAACGCGGTGCCCGCGGGCACCAGGTCGCCCGTAAGGACCAGATGAGTCGCCCGCGGGCCTGTTCTAAAAAAAAAACCAAAAAAATTTTTACAAAAAAATAATATATATATTTTTTTTTAATTAAATCTACATAGAAAAAAACAGAAGATACACTTTCAATCAGTGCATCAACCCAAACAACCTCCCCCATGCACACTCATCCACACCCACTCACACAAAAGGGGTTATTTCTTTCTGCTACCAATATTCTGGTTCCCACAACATAGACAACACATCTGTAAGGGACACAGTCCCTGAAGCACACATGATTGTATAGGCTGCTGGTCCACTAACATTTTCATTAATTACTATTTTTTATGTAATTATTTTTATATTGTTTTACTTTCTTTTTTATCCAAGAAAATGTTTTTTATTTATTTATCTTATTTTATTTTATTTTTTAAAAAAGGGCCTTATCTTCAACAGACCAGGTTGTCAATGAAATTAGATTTGTTTAAAGGGTTTTTAAAACCAGGCCCAGTCCAGATAATGTCCAAGTCGGACTCAGCAACACACACCTTCATTCATGTACACAGAAATAAATTAGGGAACACAACAGATTGCATATAATTTATAAACAAAATTACATTTTCAAAATAAGCATTTATGTACAGTCCAGATTATGTCCAGGTCACTCAAATTAGGGAACAAAACAACAGATATCATATAATCTATAAACATAATTATACTTTCAAAATAAGCCTTTGAGGACTTCTCATCTTTTTTTTAAATGTTTTTTGGCATCATTATCGTTTTCAACCATGTAACTTTCTAAAGTTAGAAAATACTGAATAAATGTTTTAAAGAAAGTAATACTAAGTGAATATCTGTTTTTG
Organism: Entelurus aequoreus; assembly: GCF_033978785.1. Classification (NCBI taxonomy): domain Eukaryota; kingdom Metazoa; phylum Chordata; class Actinopteri; order Syngnathiformes; family Syngnathidae; genus Entelurus; species Entelurus aequoreus. Next base: position 49,727,137 of record NC_084738.1, on the reverse strand, counting down.
GCCTTAAAAATAAACCTTTTACCGAGTACTATAATTAAATTGACTAAATCATGATTGTCAATGAACTCTCCTAAAATAACAGAAACCACATTAAGCTTCATAAACAAACCAATCCTTAAACACATTTTTTCAACTTCCACCCAAAACAAAGACACAATATGACAATACCAAAACAAATGCAGGGTGGATTCAGGCTCCTGACAACAAAATCGGCAATCATCTGACTCTGTCATATTCCATAATTTTAACATTTTCCCTGTGGGTAAGAAGTTATAAATAATTTTAATTTGAAAATAACGATTTTGCACATCGATAGTAGTTTTATAGATTAGTTTGAATATGGCATCCCATGGCAACGGGCAGTCAAAAAAGTCCTCCCTTTTTCCATATGTGTTGTATGGGGCAGCCTTTAAAGATTTCTTTATTAAATAAAAATTATATATTTTTCTATTTATTTTAGTTCCTTTTTGCCAACTAGAATTACTTATTAGAGGTTTACAAACTAATAATTTAGTAGTTCCATAATTAATTATTTGTTTCCATCTTTTCCCAATTACTCCAGTTAGTTGATAAAATGAAAAGCTCGAGCAAGCATCACCATACATAGTTCTAAATTCATCATACTTCATAATTTTACCATTCTCATTGATAAAACCTTTATTTAACCAGATAAGAAAACCCATTGAGATCAAGATCTCTTTCACAAGGGTGACCTTGATAATATCATTGACAAAAATGATTCCTCTTTCAAACATATTTTTCCAACAGAAAGGCTTTCCATCTATTACAATATTAGAGTTCATCCATATTATCTGCTGCAAAATATCGTCTCTTTTTTCTGGCACATAAAATTGAAAACACCACTATGAGTGGATTGTTTCCTTTATGAACCCCGCCATGTTTCCCAGCAGACTCTCTACATAAGAAAAATGGGAGGGGATCACTTGTAAAAAAGGATACAATTTCTTTTGATACAGTACATGTTTTCTGTCCAACAGGACATTTGTGTACCACTCAATGTTTAAATACATCTTTGGAACAATTGATGCTTTTAAAGACAGACACATAGCTTCAAGGTTGAGAAGTTTCAGGCCCCCATATTCATACTCATTGTACAAAACCTTTCTTTTAATCTTTTCTGGTTTGCCGTTCCAGACAAAATCGAAGACCCTCCGCTCATAAATCTTAAAAAAGTTTTGTGATGGAGCTGGTAATGACAAAAACAAATAAATTAATTAAGGAATAATTAACGAGTTGGCAATAAACATTTTACCATACAAGGTTAGGGATTTCCCTTTCCATAATTGCATAATTTTGTCCAGCTTTCTTAGTCGATTATCATAATTTACTGAGCCTAGATCTTCCAGATTCCCTGGGACAACAACACCAAGTATGTTAACTGGTCCATCTGTCCACAAAACAGGCACTTTGCATTCCATTCGAAAGGACGTTCCCTTTAGATTTCCGATCCTTAACATTTTACATTTATCATAATTAAGCTTAAGGCCAGATTGCTGTGAAAATATGTCCAAAAGATTAAGAAGGTTCTGCAAACAATGAGGAAAAATCTTATCTTTGTGAATCAGCCTTTTCTGACATGAACTTCATCAAGAACAAACACAGAACACGCCTCACTGATGCACATCTGCAAGACTCACTCAGAGTTGCAGTGTCAAGTTACACACCAGAGTACAACACACTAGTTAACAGCATGCAATGCCAGGCTTCCCACTAACTGACAAAGAAACAGATAACAGATTAGGTGTCCAGTTCAAAGTGTGACATGATTTAAAAATTTGAGAGTTTACTTTTGTATTTTACATGAGTTATTATTTGTACAAACATGGTGTAAAGTAATTCATGATTTGTTAAAAAATGTTAGTGGCTAGCTAGTTAAAATGGGATATTGTGATTTCACAAGACTGTCTTAGAAGTGATCATTTGAAAATGTTCAATTTGAAAAATGTGCACTTGGAGAAAATATAAAAATAAAGTGTTGCATATTGATATTTATCTGTTTCTATATATATTTATTGTGAGAAATCATTAAGATAATCAGTGTTTCCACAAAGATAAATATCATTAATTATTAATAATAACAGAGTTAAAGGTAAATTGAGCAAATTGGCTATTTCTGGCAATTTATTTAAGTGTGTATCAAACTGGTAGCCCTTCGCATTAACCAGTACCCAAGAAGTAGCTCTTGGTTTCAAAGAGGTTGGTGACCCCTGCCCTACACGTTACCCTCCGCCCCTCCCCCTCGCGTCGCTGCTGCTCAGCCTGCACGGATTTTCTTTAACTTTATGTGTTGAGATAATGGGGACGTGTGTTTGTTTTCATGTGGCTTGAGTCAACATTAACCGTTAGCTTGGAGAATGAATGGAGAACGGATCCCAATGGCATGAAACATATCCCCGCGACGGGGGGAGAATCACTCGCGGCATTGGGGCAAGCAGAGCAGAGAGCGAGAGCGTTGACGTTCACTGAGTGATTCATGTCGTTAATCCGCGGTGAACGAATCGTTCGCTCAGTCCCTCCCCCCGCCCTCTCATTGGCTGCGTCGTTCGCCGACGTCGAGGGTTCAGTGAGTCACAGAATGCGCCAGTTCCACTCATACCGGCATGGTCGCGGCGGAGCTCAACTGAACTGAGAAAGGAACGAATCAGTTCATGAAGTGATTCGGTTCAGTACGTTCACTCAAAAGATTCGTTCTTTCGAACGAATCGTTCGCGAACGACAAAACACTAGTCCACGGCAAACAGAATCTCTCTCTACTAAAGAATAAAGAAAAAAATACACACTCATATTAATGTTACAGCGGCACACAAGATGTCCACACAGACACACAGCAGAGCCCCTGACCCGTGCACAGACTCATGAGACAGGAGACCCCGCAACAACTGCCGCTAGCAGTAAGCTAATCAAGCTAATCCACACATCCTTTAGCACAGTGGTCCCCAACCTTTTTGTAGCTGCGGACCGGTCAACGCTTGATAATTTGTCCCGCGGCCCGGCAGGGGGGGGGGGGTGATTTTTTTTTTTTTTCATGAAAAAAGTAAAATAATAAACGTGAATCCACTGTGTACTCATATGGACCTTTATTAGCGCATTGCGCCAACAACATAACATCAGTATAACATCAACGTCTCTGGTAACTTCCTCTCTGCCCATTACATAAATAAAAAAAATCACGTGGAAAAATATATAAATGACAAGAATTAGCAATTCCACACTACTTTCATTATGAATGTTATTTTTCAACAGCTGAAATAAAGTTGTCAGTTTGAACCGTCAGATAAGCCTCCTGCATGTTTGTGTGCCCGAGTCGACTCACAAGCTCCTCCTCTCCCTCACCTCCCTCTGCCCAAACGCGCTCTGATTATCGTTGCTATGGTAACGTTTACATGCCTTCAAAATAAGATGCAGATACAACATTAAAAACAAAAGTGCATGAGATTTTTAACTCACCGTAACGCTAAATCAATGGGAGCCCTGAGCTTGTTTCTCCGCAACGAGACAGTCCCAACTGGGGGTAATGGGAGACAAAGACACCCGAAGTGTGTTGCTTATGTCCAGTCTGCTACGTTGTTTTGTTTTGGTGGCTGTCACTGCAGAAAATCCCGCTTCACACAGATAGGATGTTGGAAATGGCAACAGTGTTTTCAGTGCTGTGGTGGCGATCTCGGGGTATTCTGCCATGACTTTAATCCAGAAAACAGGCAGAGTTTTTGTCTGAAATACACTTTTAAAGCTGCCGTCATTTGCGATCTCCAGCATTTGATCTTCTTCTTGCACAGACATGCTGGATTCATCTGCTTTGTTGACAAATGGGTCGCGGATCCATTCCTTGGCAGTTCGTGGGTCTTTTGAAGTTGGGAAGTAGCGCTCAAACTCTTTTAAAAGCACAGACAGGTGATCGTGCAGCAGCTTGGTGAATGAAGGCGCAGGCTCAGTCTCACGCAAAAACCCCGCCAATGTTTGAAACATGTCCAGGTTTTTTGGGTTGGTGCACTAATTGTAAGTGTATCTTGTGTTATTTATGTTGATTTAATAAAAAAAAAAAAAAAAAAATATCTTTCTGTGTGGAGTTTGCATGTTCTCCCCGTGACTGCGTGGGTTCCCTCCGGGTACTCCGGCTTCCTCCCACCTCCAAAAACATGCACCTGGGGATAGGTTGATTGGCAACACTAAATTGGCCCTAGTGTGTGAATGTTGTCGGTCTATCTGTGTTGGCCCTGTGATGAGGTGGCGACTTGTCCAGGGTGTACCCCACCTTCCGCCCGATTGTAGCTGAGATAGACGCCAGCGCCCCCCGCGACCCCGAAGGGAATAAGCGGTAGAAAATGGATGGATATTAAAAAATAAAAATAAAAAAAATAAAAAATTCTTCTGCGGCCCGGTACCAATCGAGCCGCGGCCGTTGGGGACCACTGCTTTAGCATACAAAAGTTTGTTTTTTTTCAACAATTCAACAACCATTCGGGAATTCAACACGCGTGCACACCAACAAGTCACAAGACAGTGCGCATTCCCACAAAACACTTTTAAAAGCGACAACCAAAAAGTTTATAAAAAAAACAAAGGGAGAGAGACATAAACGTGACTTACCAGCTCCGAGCGTCAGTGCTCACTGAAGCTGGTCACAAAGGTGCGACGCCAAATCACCCCCCAGGGAAACAAAAAGGTATGTAACGGAAAATAATAGAGTGGAACCTATTTACAATGAGAAACACTTTTGGGGAAGTTCACAACAAAAAATTATGTGAATAATTGACCAAAATTAAAATAAAATAAAATAAAATTTAGCTCGGCTACATATGCTAATTCTAATCTACATTTACGCTTCACCTTTTCCACATTGTGTTATCTTATAGCCTTATTCCAAAATGAAATAAATGCATTGTTGCCTTCAAAATTCTACAAATACCCATAAAGACCATGTGTAAGGTTTTTTTTTAAAGAATTTTGCAAACTTATCAAAACGCGTATTGGGATGTCAGACTTAGCCTTGTCTTGGTTTAACTCTTATCTTACTGACAGGATGCAGTGTGTCTCCCATAACAATGTGACCTCGGACTATGTTAAGGTAACGTGCGGAGTTCCCCAGGGTTCGGTTCTTGGCCCTGCACTCTTTAGTATTTACATGCTGCCGCTAGGTGACATCATACGCAAATACGGTGTTAGCTTTCACTGTTATGCTGATGCCACCCAACTCTACATGCCCCTAAAGCTGACCAACACGCCGGATTGTAGTCAGCTGGAGGCGTGTCTTAATGAAATTAAACAATGGATGTCCGCTAACTTTTTGCAACTCAACGCTAAGAAAACGGAAATGCTGATTATCGGTCCTGCTCAACACCGACATCTATTTAATAATACCACCTTAACATTTGACAACCAAACAATTAAACAAGGCGACTCGGTAAAGAATCTGGGTATTATCTTCGACCCAACTCTCTCGTTTGAGTCACACATTAAGAGTGTTACTAAAACGGCCTTCTTTCATCTCCGTAATATCGCTAAAATTCGTTCCATTTTGTCCACAAGCGATGCTGAGATCATTATCCATGCGTTCGTTACATCTCGTCTCGATTACTGTAACGTTTTATTTTCGGGCCTCCCTATGTCTAGCATTAAAAGATTACAGATGGTACAAAATACGGCTGCTAGACTTTTGACAAAAACAAGAAAGTTTGATCATATTACGCCTATACTGGCTCACTTGCATTGGCTTCCTGTGCACCTAAGATGCGACTTTAAGGTTTTACTACTTACGTATAAAATACTACACGGTCAAGCTCCTGCCTATCTTGCCGATTGTATTGTACCATATGTCCCGGCAAGAAATCTGCGTTCAAAGAACTCCGGCTTATTAGTGATTCCCAGAGCCCAAAAAAAGTCTGCGGGCTATAGAGCGTTTTCTATTCGGGCTCCAATACTATGGAATGCCCTCCCGGTAAAAGTTAAAGATGCTACCTCAGTAGAAGCATTTAAGTCTCATCTTAAAACTCATTTGTATACTCTAGCCTTTAAATAGACTCCCTTTTTAGACCAGTTGATCTGCCGTTTCTTTTCTTTTCTTTTCTACTCTGCTCCCAACCCGGGGTGGACCGCTAGCCTGTCCATCGGATGGAGACATCTCTACGCTGCTGACCCGTCTCCGCTCGGGATGGTTCCTGCTGGCCCCACTATGGACTGGACTTTCGCTGATGTGTTGGACTTTCACAATAGTATGTCAGACCCACTCGACATCCATTGCTTTCGGTCTCCCCTAGAGGGGGGGGGGGGGGGGGTTACCCACATATGCGGTCCTCTCCAAGGTTTCTCATAGTCATTCACATTGACGTCCCACTGGGGTGAGTTTTCCTTGCCTGTATGTGGGCTCTGTACCGAGGATGTCGTTGTGGCTTGTACAGCCCTTTGAGACACTTGTGATTTAGGGCTATATAAATAAACATTGATTGATTGATTGATTGAAACTTATAAAAAAAAAACACATGTAATCAGATCCTTTGCTCAATACTTTGTTGATGCACTTTTGGCAGCAACTACAGCCTCAAGTCTTTTTGAATACGATGCCACAAGCTTGGCACACCTATTTTTGGGCAATTTGGCCAATTCCTCTTTGCAGCACCTCTCAAGCTCCATCAGGTTGGATGAGAAGCATCAGTTTTCATCCAAGATGTATTTGTACATTGCTGCATTCATAGTTCCATCTATCCTGACTAGTCTCCCAGTTCCTGCCGCAAGAAAACATCCAAACAGCATGAGTCTGCCACCACCATGCTTCACTGTAGAGATGATATTGGCCTGGTGATGAGCGGTGCCTGGTTTCCTCCAAATATGATGTCTGGCATTTACACCAAAGACTTCATTCAATATTTGTCTCATCAGACAGGAACATTTTGTTTTGATTGGTCCGAAAGTCTTTCAGGTGCATTTTGGCAAACTTTTTTTATTTATTTATTTTTTACAAAGAAATGGTTTCCTTCTGGCCTCTATACTATGCAGGCCTAATTAGTGGATTGCTTAGGGATGGTTGTCCTTCTGGAAGGTTCACTCTCCACAGAGGAATGCTGTAGCTCTGACAGAGTGACCATTCTTGGTCACCTCTCTGACTAAACTTATATGAATGCAGCACTGTACAGAGACATCCTGGATGAAAACCAACACTTTCCATCCAACCTAATGCAGCTTGAGAGGTACTGCAAAGAAGAATGGGCGAAACTGCCAAAAGATAGGTGTGCCAAGCTTGTGGCATTGTATTAAAAAATACATGAGGCTGTAATTGCTGCCAAAAGTGAATCAACAAAGTATTGAGCAAAGCCTGTAAATACTTACATGTGATTTGTTTTTATTTTTTAAATACATTGCAAAAAACAAAACAAAACATCACATTCTCAATATGGGGTATTGTGTGTAGAATTTTGAGGACAAGAATGGATTTCTTCAATTTTGGAATACGGCTGTTACATAACAAAATGGGGAAAAAGTGAAAGGCTGTAAATACTTTCCGGAGGCACTGTATGTATTGGATGTGCTTTGGTGTAAGTTTTGCGTATATTTTGTTTTACAGTCACATTTAGCAGTTCATCACCCATCACAAGCAGAGACTGAAAACAAAGAGGAAGTGGCACATTAAACATCATGAGGGCTGAAATAGTGCTCTTATACATTAGAAAGGCCAACAGCTTCCAAAAAGACAGAAGTCAGGCTTGAGTGATGAGAAGACATGTTTGCAACTCACTCTCAAGTAGTAGACCTCCTTAACCGTGACATTTCAGTTTAATGATAAGTACGTTGCAATAATACCAAGTCACATTGAAAATGTCATAATGCTAATTAACAGCCAGGCAGCACGGTGGCACAGGGGTTAGTACGTGTGCCTAACAATACGAAGGTCCTGGGTACAATCCTGGGCTCAGGATCTTTCTGTGTGGAGTTTGCATGTTCTCCCCGTGACTGCGTGGGTTCCCTCCGGGTACTCCGGCTTCCTCCCACCTCCAAAGACATGCACCTGGGGATAGGCTGATTGGCAACACTAAATTGGCCCTAGTGTGTGAATGTGAGTGTGAATGTTGTCTGTCTGTCTGTGTTGGCCCTGCGATGAGGTGGTGACTTGTCCAGGGCGTACCCCGCCTTCCGCCTGAATGCAGCTGAAATAGGCTTCAGCACCCCCGTGACCCCGTAATGGACAAGCGGTAGATTGATAATTAACAGCCAACATTTTTATTTGACTCCTACCTATTTTGTAAGTTTACACCTTTCAACGATATAATTTCAACGATATAAGTTAAAGTTGAGTTAAAGTACCAATGATTGTCACACACACACTAGGTGTGGTGAAATTTGTCCTCTGCATTTGACCCATCCCCTTGTTCACCCCCTGGGAGGTGAGGGGAGTGGGCAGCAGCGGTGCCGCGCCCGGGAATAATTTTTGGTGGTTTAACCCCCAATTCCAACCTTTGATGCTCAGTGCCAAGCAGGGAGGTAATGGGTCCCATTTTTATAGTCTTTGGTATGACTCGGCCAGGGTTTGAACTCACGACCTAACGATCTCAGGGCGGACACTCTACCCACTAGGCCACTGAGTAGGTTGGTACATAACTTGGTATGCTTACTATTATAATACCAACGGTAGCATTCTAGCATATTAACATGCTTACTTTTTTTCAGCCATATAAACCAGTAACTGAGAGAGACAGAATGTAAAAGAAAGTCTGAAATACACTATATTGCCAAAAGTATTTGGCCACCCATCCAAATGATCACAATCAGGTGTCCTAATCACTTGGCCTGGCCACAGGTGTATAAAATCAAGCGCTTAGGCATGGAGACTATTTCTACAAACATTTGTGAAAGAATGGGCCACTCTCAGGAGCTCAGTGATTTCCAGCATGGAACTGTCATAGGATGCCATCTGTGCAACAAATCCAGTCGTGAAATTTTGCTCGCTTCTTAATATTCCAAAGTCAACTGTCGGCTTTATTATAAGAAAATGGAAGAGTTTGGGAACAACAGCAACTCAACCATGAAATGGTAGGCCAAGTAAACTGACAGAGAGAAAACAGTACATTTTGGACTGCATTGTGCCGAGTGTGAAATTTGGTGGAGGATGAATTAAGGTGTGGGTTTGTTTTTCAGGAGTTGTGCTTGGCCCCTTAGTTCCAGTGAAAGGAACTTTGAATGCTCCAGGATACCAAAACATTTTGGACAATTCCATGCTCACAACCTTGTGGGAACAGATTGGAGCGGGCCCCTTCCTCTTCCAAGGACAAATTTCACCACACCTAGTGTGTGTGTGACAATCATTGGTGCTTTAACTTTAACTTTAACTTAACATGACTGTGCACCAGTGCACAAAGCAAGGTCCATAAAGACATGGATGACGAGTCTGGTGTGGATGAACTTGACTGGCCTGCACAGAGTCCTGACCTGAACCCAATTGAACATCTTTGGGATGAATTAGAACGAAGACTGAGAGCCAGGCCTTCTTGACCAACATCAGTGTGTGACCTCACCAATGCGCTTTTGGAAGAATGGTCGAAAATTCCTATAAACACACTCCGCAACCTTGTGGACAGCCTTCCCAGAAGAGTTGAAGCTGTAATAGCTGCAAAAGGTGGACCGACATCATATTGAACCTTATGGGTTAGGAACGGGATGACACTTCAAGTTCATATGTAAGTCAAGGCAGGTGTCCAAATACTTTTGGCAATATTGTTTAACACGATTGAAGGACTCCTCACTGAGCTGCCACCTTACCGTGGTAGAGGAGTTTGCGTGTCTCAATGATCCTAGGAGCTATGTTGTCCGGGGGCTTCCATGCCCCCTGGTAGGGTCTCCCAAGACAAACAGGTCCTAGGTGAGGGATCAGACAAAGAGCAGCTCGAAGACTTCTATGGAAATACAAGAACCGAGACTCAGATTTCCCTCGCCCGGACGCGGGTCACCGGGGCCCCCCTCTGGAGCCAGGCCCGGAGTTGGGGCACGACGGCGAGCGCCTGGTGGCCGGGCCTTTCCCCATGGGGCCCGGCCGGGCACAGCCCGAAGAGGCAACGTGGGTCCCCCCATCCAATGGGCTCACCACCCATAGCAGGGGCCATAGAGGTCGGGTGCAATGTGAGCTGGGCGGCAGCCGAAGGCAGGGCACTTGGCGGTCCGATCCTCGGCTACAGAAGCTAGCTCTTGGGACGTGGAACGTCACCTCGCTGGGGGGGAAGGAGCCTGAGCTAGTGCGCGAGGTGGAGAAGTTCCGGCTAGACATAGTCGGACTCACTTCGACGCACAGCAAGGGCCCTGGAACCAGTTCTCTCGAGAGGGGATGGACTCTCTTCCACTCTGGCGTTGCCGTTGCCACCTTGTGGTGAGTTGGCTGCGATGGTGGGGGAGGATGCCGGACAGACCTGGCAGGCCCAAACGCATTGTGAGGGTTTGCTGGGAACGTCTGGCAGAGTCTCCTGTCAGAGAGAGTTTCAATTCCCACCTCCGGAAGAACTTTGAACATGTCGCGAGGGAGGTGCTGGACATTGAGTCCGAGTGGACCATGTTCCGCACCTCTATTGTCGAGGCGGCTGATTGGAGCTGTGGCCGCAAAGTAGTTGGTGCCTGTCGTGGCGGTAATCCTAGAACCCGTTGGTGGACACCGGCGGTGAGGGATGCCGTCAAGCTGAAGAAGGAGTCCTATCGGGTTCTTTTGGCTCATAGGACTCCTGAGGCAGCGTACAGGTACCGACAGGCCAAGCGGTGTGCGGCTTCAGCGGTCGCGGAGGCAAAAACTCGGACATGGGAGGAGTTCGGGGAAACCATGGAAAACGACTTCCGGACGGCTTCGAAGCGATTCTGGACCACCATCCGCCGCCTCAGGAAGGGGAAGCAGTGCACTATCAACAGCGTGTATAGTGAGGATGGTGTTCTGCTGACCTCGACTGCGGATGTTGTGGATCGGTGGAGGGAATACTTCGAAGACCTCCTCAATCCCACCAACACGTCTTCCTATGAGGAAGCAGTGCCTGGGGAATCTGTGGTGGGCTCTCCTATTTCTGGGGCTGAGGTTGCTGAGGTAGTTAAAAAGCTCCTCGGTGGCAGGGCCCCGGGGGTGGATGAGATCCGCCCGGAGTTCCTTAAGGCTCTGGATGCTGTGGGGCTGTCTTGGTTGACAAGACTCTGCAGCATCGCGTGGACATCGGGGGCGGTACCTCTGGATTGGCAGACCGGGGTGGTGGTTCCTCTCTTTAAAAAGGGGAACCGGAGGGTGTGTTCTAACTATCGGGGGATCACACTCCTCAGCCTTCCCGGTAAGGTCTATTCAGGTGTACTGGAGAGGAGGCTACGCCGGATAGTCGAACCTCGGATTCAGGAGGAACAGTGTGGTTTTCGTCCTGGTCGTGGAACTGTGGACCAGCTCTATACTCTCGGCAGGGTCCTTGAGGGTGCATGGGAGTTTGCCCAACCAGTCTACATGTGCTTTGTGGACTAGGAAAAGGCATTCGACCGTGTCCCTCGGGAAGTCCTGTGGGGAGTGCTCAGAGAGTATGGGGTATCGGACTGTCTGATTGTGGCGGTCCGCTCCCTGTATGATCAGTGTCAGAGCTTGGTCCGCATTGCCGGCAGTAAGTCGGACACGTTTCCAGTGAGGGTTGGACTCCGCCAAGGCTGCCCTTTGTCACCGATTCTGTTCATAACTTTTATGGACAGAATTTCTAGGCGCAGTCAAGGCGTTGAGGGGATCCGGTTTGGTGGCTGCGGGATTAGGTCTCTGCTTTTTGCAGATGATGTGGTCCTGATGGCTTCATCTGGCCAGGATCTTCAGCTCTCACTGGATCGGTTCGCAGCTGAGTGTGAAGCGACTGGGATGAGAATCAGCACCTCCAAGTCCGAGTCCATGGTTCTCGCCCGGAAAAGGGTGGAGTGCCATCTCCGGGTTGGGGAGGAGATCTTGCCCCAAGTGGAGGAGTTCAAGTACCTCGGAGTCTTGTTCACGAGTGAGGGAAGAGTGGTTCGTGAGATCGACAGGCGGATCGGTGCGGCGTCTTCAGTAATGCGGGCGCTGTATCGGTCCGTTGTGGTGAAGAAGGAGCTGAGCCGCAAGGCAAAGCTCTCAATTTACCGGTCGATCTATGTTCCCATCCTCACCTATGGTCATGAGCTTTGGGTTATGACCGAAAGGACAAGATCACGGGTACAAGCGGCCGAAATGAGTTTCCTCCGCCGGGTGGCGGGTCTCTCCCTTAGAGATAGGGTGAGAAGCTCTGTCATCCGGGAGGAGCTCAAAGTAAAGCCACTGCTCCTCCACATCGAGAGGAGCCAGATGAGGTGGTTCGGGCATCTGGTCAGGATGCCACCCGAACGCCTCCCTAGGGAGGTGTTTAGGGCACGTCCGACCGGTAGGAGGCCACGGGGAAGACCCAGGACACGTTGGGAAGACTATGTCTCCCGGCTGGCCTGGGAACGCCTCGGAATCCCCCGGGAAGAGCTAGACGAAGTGGCTGGGGAGAGGGAAGTCTGGGCTTCCCTGCTTAGGCTGCTGCCCTCGCGACCCGACCTCGGATAAGCGGAAGAACATGGATGGATGGATGGACGATTGAAGGATGTATGGGGGCCACTTTGATACATTTTGTACATTAAAGATAGTAAAACCAATACAGTATAAGTAAATCAATATATGCTAAACGATCTGAACGCAGCATCCAGCTTGGTGTTATTGGTAACAAAGCATATTCTACGTAATTTTGCCATATATTAAGCATTAAGCATAAAAATGGCTAAATGAACGAAAAATACCAATACTACAATTTTATCGGCCAATAGACGAGACCAAAACAATCAGCCTGTGCTGTTCAGCATCGTGGCCACTGATTGGCTCAGCCTCAGGCAGTATAACTAAGCTTAACATGCTAACTTTTTTATCCAAAATTGCAACCGTGCACCTCAGACTCATAACTTGGTACTTGACACATGCTAATATTAGCATTCTAGCATTCTTATTGTTTTTACAGCCAAACACTTAAGTGTCACATAACTTGGTACTTGACACATGCTTACTATTATAATACTAACGTTAGCATTCTAGCATATTAACGTGCTTACTTTTTTTTCAGCCAATTGTGCAGCTGAACATCTCAGAGTCATATAGTTTAGTACTTTATACATGCTAACTATTAGCATGCTAACTTTTTAAGCTAATTTTACCTGCGTACGCTTCATATTTATCGACTTACACATTTCGGCATAACACGCAATTCATCCCAAAATGGTATATTTCATTTTTTCTGTATAATGTTCTTATTTTGTCTTTAGAATGTGTCTCGGGCCAATAAAAAACAAGCTGCCGGCCACCATGCACTTTTGACACAACCAGTCAACGTAACTTTGAAGCACACAAATGACTTCTGTACTTTTATGAAAGTACAACATCCTTATCTATCCTAGACCCTTCCATTTAAACCTCTAAACCACCGTGGGAAAGACCAAAGAGCTATCAAGAAACATCAAAGACAAGATTGTAGACCTGCACAAGACTGGAGAAGACTCAAAAACCATCAGCAATAAGCTTGGTGAGAAAGAGACCACTATTTCTAATGTAATTCAGAAAGAATTACAATGTATAAATCAGTCGCCCTTGATATGGAACTCCTTGCAAGATTTCACCTGGTTAAAGTTAAAGTCCCAATGATTGTCACACACACACTAGGTGTGGTGAAATGTGTCCTCTGCATTTGACACATCCCCTTGTTCACCCCCTGGGAGGTGAGGGGAGCAGTGAGCAGCAGCGTGGGCCGTGCTCGGGAATCATTTGGTGATTTAACCCCCAATTCCAACCTTTGATGCTGAGTGCCAAGCGGGGAGGCAATGGGTCCCATTTTTTGTAGTCTTTGGTATGACTCGGCCGGGGTTTGAACTCACAACCTACCGATCTCAGGGCGGACACTCTAAGGATGATTGTAAGAAATGTCAAAGCAATTGAGAGTACTTTAATGGATTGAGATTCCAATTTGTGGCGAAAGTATCAATATTTTATGTGAGTAATATGGCTGTCTTGAACTAAGGGTTTTCTTAGTTGATTCGTATTTGTTAGATTTTGACCATAGTCAAATCATTGTCGACATTGGGCAAAATCTATGCTGATGTTGTTTTTTCTAAGAGCATAGTTCATGGGGAGCCCCGCAAATAAACAGATCTCAGCTGGACAAGGTTAAAAACTGTCTTTCCAGGCAACAATTTGAGACAGTACCATATTTTTCGCAGTATACAGCCCATGTAAAATACTTTTATTTTCTAAAAAAAATTGACAGTATAACCTGGTGCGCCTAATGTACGGAATGATTCTGGTTGTGCCTACCGACTTCGAAGCAATTTTATTTGGTACATGGTGTAATGATAGGTGTTAACCGCACCGCTTGATGGATTGTAGGCCTATTATGGCTACCGTATTCAGAGATACCAGTATTACTATGGTGTGTGTATAAGGACCGCAAAATGGCACCCATTAGCAGATATTTTATTTGCCGTTTTGTTACACAATATTATGCAAAATCAACTTTTCTTACCTTCTGGTACCTGCGGATATGTATTTGAAATCTGCGTAAGTCCTGAAAATTTGCTCAAGTCTGCCACTGTAGTCTGTGCCGATGCCGTAGTCGATAAGCTTCTTCTTTTTCACTATCTTCTTGTTATGGGACGTTCACCCTCTGCTGTTGCCATTTCTAATATAAAGTTGTGTAAAGTTCTAATTTATATCTCGCTATGGAAGCGCTAAAAACTACCAGGGTAGTGAGTTTACATTATTCACCCAAGGAACTTTAGTTATTAGAGAGTTCCGGTCGGACGGTTTTTCACAGGACACCCCCCCCCCACACACACACCCTTGATTGTAAATAATGTAAATAATTCAATGTGATTATCTTGTGTGATGACTGTATTATGATGATAGTATATATCTGATAGTATATATCTGTATCATGAATCAATTTAAGTGGACCCCGACTTAAACAAGTTGAAAAACTTATTCGGGTGTTACCATTTAGTGGTCAATTGTACGGAATATGTACTTCACTGTGCAACCTACTAATAAAAGTCTCAATCAATCAATCAATCAATCAATGTTGCACTAGTGAGCCACGGGTGAGGAGATGCTGCACCGTTATTGATTTAAGTAAAGTCTGAATGTCATTAAAACAGTTATCTCCATCTTTTGAGACTTCTTCCACTTCCGTCCTTGCACGCTACACCGCTACAACAATGATGATGGGGAGAAGACGCTGTCGAAGGTGAGCCACGTAAATAAGACCGCCCACAAAACGGCGCATCCTGAAGCGACTGTCAGAAAGCGACTTGAAGATGATTTGTAAAACATAATCTGTGCAACATTTTTACCAAATAAGCACCATTACATGTTATGTAGACCACAAGGAAGTGTTTTCAATTTAGAAAAAAATTATAATATGACCCTTTTAATGCACTTTATAATCCGGTGCGCCTTTTGTATGAAAAAAGACCTGAATAGACCCGCTCATCGGCAGTGCGCCCTATAATCCGGTGCACCCTATGGTCCAGAAAATCCGGTAGTCCATGCCTTCATCACATCTCGGTTGGATTACCGTAACTAATTATTTTGGAATTAGCCAATCCCCCCTCTCACGTCTGCAGCCAGTACAAAATGCAGTTGCCCAACTTTCAACTGGCACAAGTAAAAGAGAGCACATTACTCATGTTTTAGCCTCACTTCATGGGCTATTTTTAAAATACAGTGGAACCTCAATATACAAACTTAATTGGTTCTTCGACGTGGTTCGCCAATGAAACGTTCGTATAATGAAGCAGAGTTCCCCGTAAGAATCAATGTCAACATGAATAATTTGCACTAGCCTCGACAAAAGTCCCTATTTTTGGAAAAAAAAAGACACCAAAGACACTATAATGTGTATGTACTGTATATACCTACATACTGTATATACTGTATATATATTGTATATATACATTGTATATATACATACACAGTATATATATATATATATATATATATATATATATATATATATATATATATATATATATATATATATATATATATATACCTATATACTGTACATTAACATAATTATATACTGTATATGTATATATATATAAGGGTTATATATTGGTATAGTACCACGATACTAATGGATCATATTAGTCGTTGTCACATCGTGCTATTGTTGGTTTTACGAGCAGAGGAGCATGTTCGACAACGCACAATCACGGAGTACTTACAAGCAGACACAGTGTGTAGACAGAAAAGGGAGAACAGACACATTTTGGCTTAAAAACTAAAGATAAAGGTGAAGCTATAGCACTGAATTGCCCTCAGGAAGAGGTGCTTTAAAACATGGCTAGCTAGCGGCTAAAGTCCAGCCGCAGTCGGCAGTGTTTTAGCTACTTCTAAATCACTAATCCTCGCCTCCATGGCGACAAATAAAGTAAGTTTCTTACAAATATCATCTTTGCAGGACGAGGAATAGCTAAACATGCTTCACTACACACCGTAGCTCACCGGCGTCACCGCTAATGACGCCGTCCCTGAATGTAAACAAATGCAATGGGTGGATCTACACCTGACATCCACTGTAATGATACCAAGTAGAGGAGCGTATCTAGTCAATACTACTATGATTACATCTACATTTTTTAGCATCACAAAATCTTTTTTTTCCTTTTTTTAAAATGTATATTATGTTTATAAACTCAGGAAATATGTCCCTGGACACATGATGACTTAAATGATGACCAATGTATGATCTTGTAACTACTTGGTATCAGATTGATACCCAAATTTGTGGTATCAACCAAAACTAATGTAAAGCATCCAAACAACAGCAGAATAAATGATTATTACATTTTAACAGAAGTAGATAGAACATGTTAAAACAGAAAATAACCAGATATTAACAGTAAATAAAAAAATAAATCAATAATCAATTTTTACAGATTGTCCTTTATAATTTTGAATAATATAATGGAAAATGACACAATATGTTCCTGCATACGTCAGCAGACTAATTATGAGCCTTCATTTGCTTACTTACTAATAAAAGAAAAGTTGTCTTGTATGTTCACTATTTTATTTAAGAAAAAAATTGCGTACCTCACCGGCGTCACCGCTAATGACGCCGGTGAGCTACGGTGTGTAGTGAAGCATGTTTAGCTATTGATCATGAATGTAAGCAAGTGCCATGGGTGGATCGACACCTGACCTCCACTGTAATGATACCAAGTACAAGAGCAGTATATGTGTGTGTATATACACTACCGTTCAAAAGTTTGGGGTCACCCAAACAATTTTGTGGAATAGCCTTCATTTCTAAGAACAAGAATAGACTGTCGAGTTTCAGATGAAAGTTCTCATTTTCTGGCCATTTTGAGTGTTTAATTGACCCCACAAATGTGATGCTCCAGAAACTCAATCTGCTCAAAGGAAGGTCAGTTTTGTAGCTTCTGTAACGAGATAAAGTGTTTTCAGATGTGTGAACATGATTGCACAAGGGTTTTCTAATCATCAATTAGCCTTCTGAGCCAATGAGCAAACACATTGTACCATTAGAACACTGGAGTGATAGTTGCTGGAAATGGGCCTCTATACACCTATGTAGATATTGCACCAAAAACCAGACATTTGCAGCTAGAATAGTCATTTACCACATTAGCAATGTATAGAGTGTATTTCTTTAAAGTTAAGACTAGTTTGGGTGGGTGTGTGCGTCCCATTAGGTGTTAGCCTTAGCAGCCCAGCTGGTGTCACTCCTCCTCAACCACAGCCAATGACTCTTCCTCTCTGCTGTGTTGGCCAGCTCTTTAATGGCCTGTCAGTGAGCCTGCCCCCTGACTCCAACCTCCCTAAGGAGCTTTGCTGTTGTGCTACCTACAAAGCCCCTACACCCCACCTCCACTGGGCGCACCTTTACCCTCCAGCCTCTGTTCCGCAAGGTTGGAGTACCGAAGCTTCTTGTGTTCATACGCTTCTTCGATGGCATCCTCCCACGGAACTGTCAGTTCAATAATATAGACAAGCTGGCAGGTTTCAGACCATAGGACGAGGTCTGGACGGAGGGTGGTCGTTGCGAAATGAGCCTCTGATCTAAGTCGACTCGCATCTGCCAGTCCCTGGCTGCATTCAATGGGCTTAGATCAGGATTTGAAGGTCTCGTCTTCAGCTTTTCCCCCTCCCGAACAAACGCTGGTAGGTGTCGGCACACATCCTGGTTGTTGATGGGTTGGGCGTTGATGGATATCCTCCTGCACTCAAGTTTGTCAGCTAGACATCTGAGGACCTGGTTATGTCTCCACGTATATCTGCCTTGAGTGAGGCTGGTTCTACAGCCAACCATTATGTGCTTGAGTGTTGCTGGGGTTGTACACAGGGGACAGGATGGGTTCATTTCCAAACCATTGTTGCAGGTTTATGGGAGATGGTAGCGCATCATACGTTGCTCGAACGATGAAACTCAGCCTGTTGGATTCCATGCCCCAAAGTTCGCTCCACGTGAGTTTCTTCTTTTCAACACCCTCCCACCTTGTCCAGCGGCCGTGTTTGGCATGTGTTGCGGGGGCGTGTCTGTGTTTACTAACAACAGAGGTGCAGTCGAGTGTCTTAACATGGAGATATTCTCACTTCTTTTTTTTTGTTGAGCACAAAGAAAATAACATTTTAGTTAAATGTAAGTTGTGTCTTGGATCAAAGATCCCGTCTACTGCCCAAAACAACAATTCAAATCTGCCTGGTTAGGTTTTGTGTATGTCACGTGTGCCTTCCTTAGATGAAGCCAGGTTTACAGCAATGTTGTTATTATGCTGTTTGTTACTTATGTATGTTATGTTGCAGCTATTTAAAATAGTTTTGTCAATTTGTTGTGGCCTGAAATAAATTGGCCCTTTGAAACATATCTTTGTCTTTGTGTGTTGTATGTAGACCACATTGCTTAGCAGAGTTCAGTGATGCAAATGCATGTCAAGTTGATCAACAGATTGTATTATTCTCCAGTGCAATAACAGTACTGAAATGAAGGCTAAAAGGGCATTAATGGGAGCTTTTTTTTTTTTAAAAACGGAAAAAAAAACTAACTAAATAGTTATTTTTCACAGTAACGCATTACTTTTTGGTGTAAGTAACTGAGTTAGTAACTGAGTTACTTTTGAAATAAAGTAACTAGTAACTGTAACTAGTTACTGGTTTTCAGTAACTAACCCAACACTGCTGATATACATGAATGGTCCTGAGATGTCTTCAATAACCTGTTTTATCGTTTCCATATCAATTCCATCACAATTAATTGAAGTCTTGGATTTGCATTTTTTCACGATTTTAACTATTTCCTCTTGTGTCACATTATTGAGGAACAATGAGTTGGGATTTCTATCTATGATTTCATTATAGTCCTCAGTTGAAACTGGGTCTGGAATCATTTCCCCCAATTTTGGTCCAACGTTTACAAAGTCATTATTGAAGCTTTCAACTACTTCCTTCATGTTGTCATTGTTTACGTTTCTGTCAGAGAAGTATTGAGGGTAATCCTTCCTAGTGCCATTTTTAATAATGCTATTGAAGATTACCTCTGTTGCGCTCATATTTTTTTTTGTTTCTGTCTAATAATTGGCTGTAATATTATTTTCTACATGTTTGTAGTATGCTAGTTAGCTTGTTTTTATACATTTTGGACTCATTTTCTGCTTTTGTATTTCTTTGTGTTACACATGTTCTATATAATGTATTTTTCTCATTGCAAGCATTTTTTTAAATCATATTGTAATCTATGGTAGATTGTTCTTTTTCTGCTCTCTACTGAGTTGTTTCCATGGACAATGTTTGTCATAAAGCATCATTAACATGTTTAAGAAATTATCAAATGCTCCATCAACATCATTTTCACTGTACACATTGTCCTAATTTTGCTTTTCTAGCTCATTTTTAAAAGCAATCATGCGTAGTCTTTGTAATGTCTTTTTGTCATCCATATACTTATTCCTGTAGTTTCCATTATATACTGTATTTTGAAAACTGGCAGATGATCACAAATGTCAGTTATAAGTAGACCATTTGAAGTATTATCATCAAAATCATTGGTAAAAATATTATCAATAAGCGTGTCACAGTGTCCTGTGATTCTGCTTGGCTTTGTGATTTTAGGATAATAAACTGATGCTGCACATTTTATTGATACAGTCATCAATGGACTTTAGCTTTTTCAGACACAAAACACACCTAAATGTGTGCATTCATAGTAACTAAAACCTAGTACTTAAACAGTTTTAAGTTGTCATATTTTGTCTTTTTTTAATGAAATAAAGTCTTAATTTTTCCTGGATGCTGTGCAAGAGACACAAAGTTAGCAAAACATATGAGACACATTGAAGTATCACCATCATTGAGCAGCACGAAGCAGAGTGTCCTTGCGGATTTCTCAGTTTAACCATTTTTTTCCTGTTTCTACAATTGGATATTGTGCTTTGGAAACGCCAATGCATGGTCAAGTGAGTGTGCTGGACTAGTGTAGTTTGTGTGGACTTTGCCTACACAAGGCTACTACTTTTTACAACAAGCTACCGAGCTGCTAAACATTTGCTACAAACACTGCTAACGTGTTACCCTCGGGTGGCTCGTCTCTAAGCCAGTGTCCGAGTGGTAATCAACATGGGAACCAAGAAGAACAAGGAGGACATCGACGAAATTAGAAAGTCGCTTGACTTTCTGACGGAGGAGATGTCTGTTGTGAGTAAACAGCAGAAAACGATCATGGAGCTGGTTGCGGAAGTGAAGACGCTGCGGATCCAGAACGCCGAGAAGGACAAACGACTCGACTTTTTGGAGAGCAGGGTCCAAACTTTGGAGCAATACAGCAGGATAAATGATGTGATTGTATCGGGTCTCCACATAAAACCCCGGTCATACGCGCGGGCGGGGACCGCCGGTAACAACGCGGGGGCGAGCGGTGTCGCAGACGGTGAGCTGGATATCTCAACGGAGCAACAAGTGGCTACCTTTCTACAGTCCAAAGGAATCACACTGGACTGTAACACCATCGAGGCTTGCCATACCCTGCCCAGGAGAAACAACGACAGCAATGACAAACCAGCTGTCATCCTAAGGTTTGTAAACCGAAAGCACAAGACCGCACTACTGAGCCAGGGGAGAAAGTTAAAGGGCTCAAACATCTTTCTGAACGAGCACTTAACGAAGCACAACGCAGACATTGCAAAAAAGGCACGCTACCTCAGGAAGCAGGGGAAAATACAGAATACTTGGACCACAAGTTGCAAGATCTTTGTGAAGTTGAACGGAATGAATGCAAAAGTGGTACTCATCAGAAGCATGGAGGAGTTAGACAAGTACCAGTAGGGAAGAGCCAAAGGGACTGGCATTCTGGTCTAACTGAACTAAGGTAACAACACACCATGTCACACAACAATATGACTTTCGCTACAATGGGTGACGACAGTCATCTAAATCAGCGGATAATGGACTATGAACAATTTACTGAATTTAACACATTGGATCACTATGAGCACAACACACTGGACTTGGAACTGGACATTGACCCAGATATAAATTTATTTTCCAACATTAATAACTCTTGTAAATACTACACTATTGAACAGTATAATCACCAGAGGTGGGACCAAGTCATTGCTTTGCAAGTCACAAGTAAGTCTCAAGTCTTTGCCCTCTAGTCTCGAGTCAAGTCCCGAGTCAAGACAGGCAAGTCCCGAGTCAAGTCCAAAGTCAAGACTGGAAAGTCTCAAGTCAAGTCACAAGTCCTGCATTTTGAGTTTCGAGTCCTTTCAAGTCCTTTTAACCACAGACTAATATTTTTACACAGATTGTGTATGCTTTTAAACCGCTGTATTTATTTATTAAAACAAATGCATTTGAAATAGCAGGGGAAAAAAAGTACTGACATAGCAATTCATAATAGCACTATTAACCAGTCATTTTAATAGTTTAAACAATTTTAAACATTTAACTCATTCCTTTACAGAATAAACACATTTGCAAAAACAAGTGCAACTGTACTTATTTGTACAAAAGTGTTAACATTGTATTTCCATGGCATATTGCATTGTAACTAGTTTCACAGCAGTTTCTATTCTGTTCTTACCTTATCTCATTGATCTCATCTCATACTGTATGTGTATTTATGTGTGCATACACATGAAAAACATAAATACATGAACATAATAATGAACAGAGTTGTACTTTTTAGATGTCAGGGCCCTATGCAATATCTACACATATTGTTAATATAGTATACATTTTAACTGACCTTTATTTGACTATGTTTGTCTTTTTGTAGGTGGCTAAAATATGCGGTGCTGCTGACCGCCGTCTAACGTTATGTTACTGTGTGTGATACATTGATTAACGTAACGTTATGTATAGGTACCTCATGCAACCCTGCTTAAAAAAATCACTTGACAAAAAGTATGAATAAGGAAGCAAACTGCAGTGGACGCAACATATTGCCGTGTTTGCAATGACGTTATAACCACAGACATCTTATAAGTAGATGCAGTATTGGTTGCTGTCACGTGAGCAATTTGCATCTTGAAGTGGTGATGAGGAGCCGGCGAGCAGCCTAAACTGACAGTTGACAGGTAGAAAACAAAGATGCCGGGCTGGTGTTCAGCGTTTTCCTGCTCAAATGAGCAGACTGTTGAAAATATGAATCGGGGGATTACTTTTCACAAGTAAGATTTAACATTAATGTACTATTGGTTGTATTTTATGAAAATAACATTACCACAGAGTTGAGAAGGAGCAAAAATCTTCAATATTTGTATGTGAAAATCACAAATAAATCTTCTGGGGGAGGATGACGCCCCTACAGGGGTTTGGTTTACAAACTTTCAGCCCCACCTAAAACAAAATTCACCAGCCGCCACTGAATATGATGCATTCTCATTTTAGGCAAAATATAAGACAATACTTTCTTAACAGTATAATTGTAACCAGGAATAAGTCTTCAAGTAACAATATTCAAATACTAACATTGTTGGGTAAGACAGCATTTGATTTTATTCTGAATCCAGTGAAACAGATTGGTGGTTTTAGCTGATATAAAGACTTTCAGGTGTTTATATATGTTTAAGTATTTGGCAGACGCTTTTATCCAAAGCGACATAAATAAAAAATACATATAAAACAAACACTGTAAACATGATCATTTAAGGGAAGAATGTAATACAAAATATCAATACAAAGTGTCAAGACAGAATAAACTCTCTGCTGCTGCAGCAACAGAGATACAGTCTATAGATATATAGATATCTAATGTATTCATACATTGTTTATGTAGGATATACGCATGTAGATATAACATAATCATATTGTTTCTTCAACTTAAAAATAGCTGACCGTTTTTTTCCCCCTTCTCTGGGCTTATATTCCCAGTTTTGATCTCGGACGTCTGGTCACTTATAGCATATAAGAATATTATATTACTGTTAAACAAACTATGAATAATAAAACATGTGTCCGTTATCATAGCTACACGTATGACAAAAAAGCGCGTGAAAATGAGTGGTATTCAGTGAGGTAAAATGAATTAAATGCGCTGACAGTTCATTGCTCCTGCCAAATGAATTGCACTGAGTGGAGTGGATCACCACTCCAAGATAGCGGCCCCGCGTCTCGTCTGCGCCAGTAGGCAGTAGCGCTCGATGCTGCGTCTACTTATAAGATGTCTATGGTTATAACGTTAGCAGTGAGTTTACAGCCTCACTGATTTAACTACACAGCAAAAAAAAGTCACGTTACTTAGCCAATAAATGTTATGTTACATTCAAAACTTACCCTTCTTTGTGCAACTTCAAATGTCGAACGAAGTTGGAAGTTGTTGCGTCTCCGTCTGTAATATTCGAACTGCGTGATTTGCATACGACAATTCGTTTTTTGTTGACCAAGTCGTAGTTTTTATACCCGAACGAAACCAACTTTGGTATAAATATTTCTCACTGGCGCGTTGTTTGACAACTCTTGTTCATTGGTTGTCCTGCAATTTGATTGGCTGAATGCTGTGTGATGAAAACAATGTAGATCTAATTTGATTGGCTGTTGTACTGAGAGCACACACGCTGACACGCAGCACACACGCTGATAGACAGACACGTACAAAATGAAAGCTACGGAGCGCTCCCAAACAACTTTTTAAGCTTTAGGTTTTGGGGAAAGTAGCAAGTCATGTCAAGTCAAAAGGCTCAAGTCCAAGTGAAGTCACAAGTCATTGATGTTAAAGTCTAAGTGGAGTTGCAAGTCTCTTTACATTTTGTCAAGTCGAGTCTAAAGTCATCAAATTCATGACTCGAGTCTGACTCGAGTCCAAGTCATGTGACTCGAGTCCACACCTCTGATAATCACAACATCAAAGCAGATGGGAAGTTATCTATTATTCACATTAATAGTAGAAGTCTATATACAAACTTTAAATCCATTAAGAACTATTTGTACTCATTCTCACAACCATTCAATATCATAGCAATATCTGAAACTTGGTTCAACAAGGAAAGGGGAATGGACTTTGAGATGGATGGCTATGAACTTACTTATAAAAACAGAATTAACAAGGGTGGAGGAGGAGTAGCAATTTATGTGGATACAAATTTCAATTTCAAGATTGTAGAGGCTATGTCACAGGTGGTTGATAACCTTCTCGAATGCATTACAATTGAGATCTGCATGGAAAACAAAAAAAATATGCTAATCAGTTGCGTATACAGGGCGCCCGATTCAAGTATTGATACTTTTAAGGACTGGATGGGAAGCATGTTCTCAGGAATAGGTAATAAAATATATATTTATATGTGGAGATACTAACATAGATATATTGAAACATAGCAATCATAAAAGCACAGAGGATTTTATAAATACAATACACAGTATGTGCCTACTTCCTTCAATCACTAGACCCAGTAGAATTACATCTCACAGTGCCACTCTCATAGACAACATATTTACCAATGTAATTGATAACAAAATAAGTGGGTTATTAGTCTGCGATATTACCGACCACCTGCCGGTATTTACGGTAATTGATTATGTTTATAAGAATAGGACAGGTAAACAAAAAATATTTAGGCGAATAAAGACAGACAAATCAATTAATATGTCAATACAGGATCTAGTATCACTGAACTGGGATATGATTTATAATGAAAAAGATGTGGACAGTGCTTATAATATATTTTTGGAAATATTTAAGTCAAAGTATGATAAACATTGTCCAATCAAAGAATACAACAAAACAAGAGCATATGATAACTGTCCATGGTTAACGAAAGGTTTGCAAAATGCTTGTAAAAAGAAAAATGCATTATACAGGAATTTTATTAGACAGAGAAGCAAAGAAGCTGAGGATAAATATAAAAAATATAAAAATAAGTTAATCAGTTGTCATGTCTGTGTTCATGTTTTTGTTTGGCCATGTGCTGTTTTGTTTTTTGGACACTTCCTTAGTTCCTGGTTTCACTTCCTGGTTTTGTTTGTCACCATAGCAACCATTAGTTTCACCTGTTCCACGTTTGGACTCACACACACCTGTCTCACGTTTTCACAGTCATGTCATGCACCTGTTCACAGTTAGTCACGCACCTGTTTTCACTTTTCATGTCACTATATAGGCTTTTCTGTTTCTGTTGTTCGTCCTGGCGACATCACCCATTCATGCCATGTCCACAGTTCCTTGTCACGTTAGTTCTTGTTTCATCTCTTGTCACGTAAGTTTTTGTTTGTTTAATGTTCATAGTTCTCCGCCATTGTGCGCACCTTTTGTTTTCCTAGTCAAGTTTTTTACCTCCTCTGTGAGCGCCTTTTGTTTGTACCTTTTGTTTGAGTTTATAGTAATAATTAAAATATGTCTTTACCTGCACGCCACGTCCGTTCCAATTCTTTTGCACCACGGGAGAGCAAACCACGCCTAAGACCAAGTCATGACAGATGTCGCCAGCATAAGAGCTCTCCCGCAAAAAATTTGGACAATTTTGACAAAGGAACGTGGGAGGTCCTGCGCGCCATGGAAGCCGAGACACTCCGCCATTCCCCCATGGAGCGCAGGGATCTCATGTGGGGTCCGACCGGCAAACTGGTGCCGATCAGCTCCCTTTGGCCCGGGGACGTTGGCACGTCATCCCTGTCCCGGAAGCGGCGCTCCAGACCGAGGACGTCAGGGAAGGTGAGCGGACAGCACGCTGCGCTCCTGCAGGCTCTTCCCCCTCCGGGCGGAAATGGAAATCAGCCAGCCTGGCAGCTCAAGGAGCACTCCACAGACCTGGAGATTGTTTTCCCAAATTCTTTACCGGTTCAATCCAAGCCACCCAAATTCCATGCCCCGCCCCCCAGGACTCATGCCACGCCCAAATCAGACTTTTTTTTTTCACCCACAAAAGCCCAGGTGGGGGGGAGAGAAAGACATTTTGGACAATTTAGAGGGGAGGATTCTGCCCTCCTCCTGAACCCCCTCCGCCCACCCCAAAAGACGGTTCCAGACCGCGGGGAGCGCGTCTGGTATCCGCTCCTTGAGGGGGGGGCTAGGGCTGGGAATTGTTCAGGTGGGGTGGCTCAGCATCGTCACGCCAAGCCACAGCCTCCAGCACGACCACAACCACCTGTCTTTCGACCTGCCAAGCCACAGCCACCAGCACGACCCCCACCACCAGTCTTTCGTCACGCCAAGACACAGCCTCCAGCACGACCCCCACCACCTGTCTTTCGACCTACCAAGCCACAGCCACCAGCACGACCCCCACCACCTGTCTTTCGACCTGCCAAGCCACAGCCACCAGCACGACCCCCACCACCAGTCTTTCGTCACGCCAAGCCACAGCCACCAGCACGACCACCACCACCAGTTTTTCGACCATGCCAAGATCCACCTGCTCCACGCCCAGCTCCACGCCAAGCGCCACCAGTACCTGCTCCACGCCAAGCGCCACCAGTACCTGCTCCACGCCAAGCGCCACCAGTACCTGCTCCACGCCAAGCGCCACCAGTACCTGCTCCACGCCAAGCGCCACCAATACCTGCTCCACGCCAAGCGCCACCAGTACCTGCTCCACGCCAAGCGCCGCCAGTCGCAGCCCCACGCCGCCAAGTGCCGCCAGTCGCAGCCCCACGCCGCCAAGTGCCGCCCGTGGCTGCCCCACGCCGCCAAGTGCCGCCCGTGGCTGCCCCACGCCGCCAAGTGCCGCCCGTGGCTGCCCCACGCCGCCAAGTGCCGCCCGTGGCTGTCCCACGCCAAGACCAAAGCCAAGACCAAGACCCGCCAAGTGACCAAGACCAAGACCCGCCAAGTGACCAAGACCAAGACCCGCCAAGTGACCAAGACCAAGACCCGCCAAGTGACCCAAACCAAGACCAAGTCCAAGCACAGCCACACCAAGACCAAGTCCAAGACCAACTACGCCAAGACCAAGACCAACCACGCCGAGTCCAAGACCAAGACCAACCACGCCAAGTCCAAGACCAAGACCAACCACGCCAAGACCAAGTCCAAGACCAAGACCCAGACCCTCGCCAAGACCAAGACCAAGACCCATGCCAAGACCAAGACCCTCGTCAAGACCCGCCACGCCAAGCTTCGCCGCCTGACGCACCACGCCAAGCTTCGCCGCCTGACGCACCACGCCAAGCTTCGCCGCCTGCCACGACAACGCGCCCACCTCCTCGTCGGCCAAGGATGTGGCCTTTCCATGGGCGTCCGCCACGCCAGGTGCGCCGACCTCCTCGTCTGCCACGAATGTGGCCATTCCCAGGTCGCCCACCTCGTCAGGTTCAGCGGCGGTCTACCCGCCGCCGCCACCTGACTCTGCCCCGGTGGATTCGGGGACACCTGGTCTGGCGACCCACCGCCATGTCCCCCTCCCCCCCTCCCATGACTCTTGATCCTGTTTTTTGTTTTTGGCCATCTGGGATCTGTCCGTAAGGGGGGGGTTCTGTCATGTCTGTGTTCATGTTTTTGTTTGGCCATGTGCTGTTTTGTTTTTTGGACACTTCCTTAGTTCCTGGTTTCACTTCCTGGTTTTGTTTGTCACCATAGCAACCATTAGTTTCACCTGTTCCACGTTTGGACTCACACACACCTGTCTCACGTTTTCACAGTCATGTCATGCACCTGTTCACAGTTAGTCACGCACCTGTTTTCACTTTTCATGTCACTATATAGGCTTTTCTGTTTCTGTTGTTCGTCCTGGCGACATCACCCATTCATGCCATGTCCACAGTTCCTTGTCACGTTAGTTCTTGTTTCATCTCTTGTCACGTAAGTTTTTGTTTGTTTAATGTTCATAGTTCTCCGCCATTGTGCGCACCTTTTGTTTTCCTAGTCAAGTTTTTTACCTCCTCTGTGAGCGCCTTTTGTTTGTACCTTTTGTTTGAGTTTATAGTAATAATTAAAATATGTCTTTACCTGCACGCCACGTCCGTTCCAATTCTTTTGCACCACGGGAGAGCAAACCACGCCTAAGACCAAGTCATGACATCAGTATTATAAGGATAAGTAAGAAAGAATACTACAAGAATAAACTAGAGCGTAATAAAGATAATATAAAAGGGATATGGAACATATTAAACAGTATAATAAGAGATGGTGTCAAACAAAACAGCTTACCTAAATATTTCAAAGAAGATGATATTGAAAATTACAATATGGAGGAGGTGGCAGATCGCTTCAATCACTTTTTTGTTAAAGTAGGCCCTGATCTAGAGAGTAAAATTATGGATCAAGGGGTGGAAGGAGAGCATATGGGGGATCTGGTGAAGAGAAATCCATGCTCAATGTTCCTTGAGAGAGTCGAAGAGAAGGAAATATTGGACATAGTAAAAAACAGTAAAAACAAACAATCAACAGATTTGAATGATATTGACATGTCATTGGTCAAACTGGTCATTGAGGGGATTTCTAAGCCACTTACTCACATTTGCAATTTATCGTTTCAAACCGGTTCATTTTCAAATCAAATGAAAATAGCAAAGGTCATTCCACTGTATAAAAATGGGAGCAAACACCTCTTCACAAACTACAGACCTGTCTCACTACTGCCTCAATTTTCAAAAATATTGGAGAAACTATTTAATAGCAGATTAGATTCATTCCTGGAAAAATATAATGTACTCTCAGAGAGTCAATATGGTTTTAGAACTAAAAGATCAACTTCTCAGGCATTGATGGAATCCATTGAAAGAATCACAGACGCAATTGATAATCATCAATATGCAATTGGCATCTTGATTGACCTCAGAAAAGCTTTTGACACTATCAATCACAATATATTAATTAAAAAACTGGAGAAAATTGGTATAAGAGGTATGGCAATAGACTGGATAAAAAGCTATTTGGACAGACGGAAACAGTTTGTGAAGCTGGGAAAGCATAGCTCAAATTGCTTGGACATTGCTTGTGGAGTCCCCCAGGGGTCAGTATTGGGACCAAAACTTTTTATACTGTACATAAATGATATTTGCCAAGTATCCAAGTTGCTGTCTATGGTACTTTTCGCAGATGACACTAATGTATTTTGCTCTGGTGATGATCTAGATACATTACAAAAAAACATAAATGAAGAGTTGTATAAACTGAAATTATGGTTTGACTGGAACAAATTATCTTTGAATGTGAGCAAGACCAAGTTTATGTTATTTGGCAGGTTCAGGTTAAACACACAGTTGAAGATAGAAATTGATGGGGTGGCTATTGAGCAAGTGCACAAAATCAAATTCCTTGGTGTTACAATTGACGACAAGCTCAGCTGGAAAGCACATATTACACATGTCAAATACAAAGTAGCAAGAAGTATAGCAGTCATAAACAAAGCAAAGCAGGTTCTGGATCATAAGTCACTCCACACTCTCTACTGTTCTTTAGTCTTGCCATACTTAAACTACTGTACTGAAGTCTGGGGTAACAATTAAAAAAGTTTGTTACAGTCACTAATCATTTTACAAAAAAGAGCAGTAAGGACCATTCACAAGGTCGGCTATCTGGAAAACACCAATGCACTATTTCTACAGTCTAAATTATTAAAATTCACCGACATTGTCTCATATCAAACAGCAATAACTATGTACAGGGCTAGGAACCATTTGTTACCACTGAACATTCAAAACATGTTTAGTGAACGTGAGGGGGGGCATAGTTTGAGGAGAGAACTCAATTTTAAAATTCAGATGAGAAATTCCAACATGAAAAGTTTTCGCATTTCCATCACAGGTGTCAAGTTGTGGAACAATCTGAGCGAAGTACATAAGCAAAGTCCAAGCATCAATGTTTTTAAAAGAATGTACAAAAATATATTGTTCACAGGATATAGTGAACTGCACTAAGAGTCAGTAGGTTTGTATGTGTATGTATATGTATACTATGTATACACGCTGTTGTGTCACATTCATAGTTACTTGTTAGATGTGTGTTGTGGGTATGTGTATATATATGTATATATATATATGTATATATATATGTGTGTGTATGTGTATATATGTATATATGTACATACTTATATATGTATATGTATTTATATGACATAATATTTTTATATACTATTATTATTATTATTATTAAACATACAGTAAGTAATAAGAGGGGTGGGAGTACATAAGTTTTTACTTCTTCTCACTCCTTTTCGGATATGTTTACATTAATGTTTATTTTCATTTCTTGTTTCTTTTGCTTTTTATTATTACTATTATTATTATTATTATTGTTTTGTTATTCATTCTTGAATGGCTTTTTTGTTGTTTTTTTTCAAAATTTGTTGTTTTTGTTTTGTCTACATATTCGAAATAAACATGAAAATGAAAATGAAATGAAATGAAAATGAAGGTAAAATAGGTCAATATTAAAGTCACCACATAAGAAAATTACTTTTTGACTGATGTCAATAAAATGTGATACTTGATTTAGGTAATCTATATATACACAACCGATGAATAGGTTTTTTTCTTTTATCATGACATATTTCAATGGTTATGCATTCTAAGAGGTTATCAATAGCAACTGACATGTTTTTCACCACTTTGTTGTTCAAGCTCTTCATCACGTACACCAGTGGTCCCCAACCACCCGGTACCGGTCCGCGGACCGATTGGTACCGGGCCGCGCAAAAAAAAAAAAAAAAAATTAAATTGTAGTAGAATTTCTGACCTTTGACCTATATTGCATGTCTAATAAGAATGTACGCTCATTTAATTTCTCTTCTATTCTGTGCCAGTGGGACAAAGGTGAATATGGAGTTGTGCCAACCTGTCTACAGAATGTTTAGAATTTCCAAATATGACTAAGAGATACAAGGTTGTTTTGGAACAGACAAAACCAAAACAAAACAATCATGACGCATTAGATAACAAACAATGACGCACAAGAGACATATAAAAAATGGCAGAAGACCGGAACTCGACAGTGATTTTGGCTTGTGTGTGTCTTGTTTGCTCCGGAGTAACATGTGGTCTGTCTGCACGGCCAACTCAATGCAACCTGCACTTCTGATAATGGGTAAATAAATGTGTTGTACTAAACTACTTTTGTTGCCTGCTTAGCTTCGGACAATCCACTACACAAATTGGCGTCACGAACAGGATGGTTTAGAAGCTACAGGTCGACAGCCGCTCCCGCTCTCTCTGTCAGGCAGACAGTGTGTTGCACGCGCGCATCACAAGGTAAGCGTTTTGCTTAAAGTGTAAACATTTTCTGTCTGGAGAGAGCCGGATCGATAAGAATAATTGCTGAATCTATTTTTGATAAAAGATAGGTTTAGTCAGGTTCTCCAAAAACTACCTGGAATGGGGTAAATTATGGTTGGATTGAGTTGTTTTATATGTGATAATTTGTCTGTGTGTTTGTTGAAAACTTGTGATCTCTTGTTTTTAACAAAAGGGGATTGTTATTAGAATTTTGGTGGTTTGAAGTGTAGAAGCATAGACGATGTGAGACGAAAAATTTCTTTTAACCTCTTCATCCTCTGTCGTTGTTGGCAGAGGATGTTTTTTTCTGCAAGTACATTAGGTTAGCCGGAGTTGGACACAGCGAAATTTAAGGCAAGGTTGGCTAACTGGTGTGACATTTGGCCCACACAAATTTATGACGTCTTTGAAGGTCCTACGTATCTGTCTATGTGGAAACTGCAGCCGGGTAAAAAGCCTGATATAAGGTGATCGTTCAGTGACTCCGGTAAAGGAGATCAACTGAGCCAAGTTGTCACGAATTTGGGAATTTGCTGCAGTATAGATGGATAGAGTTAAGGGCTCCGTATGGTAGAGCCTTGGTGAAACTATATGGACTGACCAGACACGATGTACTGTAGGATTGGTGGGTGATTCCTGGTAATTCTACAGTGCCTTAGGCCGATTATCCGTGTTGGTCAGGAAGGATAACGCAGGTGCTGCTCCAATGAAACGGGTTAATCGCCGTTTTATGAGCAATAATGGAACCTGGTTTTTGTGATATGAGACGGCCGATTCCACAAAAGCACGCGTGCATTAGTTGTTTATATTTGTCCGGACAATGGGGTGGTATTGTAATTTAACAATGTGTGTGTATAATGATGAATGCTGAAATGTGTGTGTATTGAGTGAGTCAGTTTATGTTGGTACATTTAGATATATGCGTAATGTAATAACTTTTGTGTAGCACCTGGTTTCTTATCTGGTTTAATTCCCTCCTCTCCCCCCCCCCCCCTCTCGCAACCTCCCTTCACGCTTTTTCTCACAGCCCCGCTATCTGTAAAAGTTGGGAAATTGTTTAAAATGTGTGTGCGTGTGAGAAAGTAGACAAAGTTTATGTACAGAAAACATATGAGTGAATGATCTATCCATTTAATTATCTTATTCCGCTCTCGGAGGTTGGATCGCGGGGGCAGCAGCCTAAGCAGGAAAGTCCAGAATACCCTCCTTAAACTTGACTATATGTCCATCTAAGAGTGAATGATAAATGTTGTTCTTATTATTAAGGTTCTGATATGATACAGCTGTGCTTCTGGATGAGAAAAATAGTTGTCGGTTGCATTTACTTTTAACTGTGCTGGGATGTGTGCGTGTGACGAGGCTGTGTGAGTGACAGCTGCGTGAGGCGTAGGCCGAAGAGGTGTGACACTGTTAGCATAGCATTGAGCTAGGTTAGCATTGAGCTAGGATAGCATTGAGCTAGATTAGCATTGAGCTAGGATAGCATTGAGTTAGCATAGCATTGGATTAGTTTAGCACTGAGCCAGGTTTAAAGAATAAATAAATAAAAAAACTATATGTAAATATATATAGTGGACAGCTGTACTCAAATCTGAAGAGAAGGCTGACAGGTTGGTTTTGGTAATAGGAAAAATAAAATATACTGTATATGAATAAATAAACATTTAAATATCAATACATACATTTGGACTGGGACATTGAAGCATTGTTAAATTTCATTAGTCATTAATTATGTGTGTAATATATGGTATTGAACAGCCTTGTTGCTTATCTGATCCATCCAGTTCCTGTGTGGAAGTTGAGACAAACACACACGCACGAACATCATAGATTAGAACACATTGTAGCTTTGAATTAATAATGATATAGCTAACACATTGAATAAAATTTAATTAAATTTAATAAAGGTAAAATGATTATTTAATTATATTGACATTTTAATTATTTCAAGAATAATCACGATGAAGTAAAATTTTAATTTATATTCTAAGACTTCTAAAAAACATCTGTGCAAACTGTGAAACATGTAGTCTGAAGAAGTACAGATAAGAGTTGCCAACACTCAGCGCCTTAGTCAAAACAAAACGTAGAGAAGCGTTAAACAAATTCTAATCAGAAGGAAGACAGACCAAAAAATGAGAACTTAAGTAAACAGACAGCAAGTAAACCAGAAATAATAATGTAAATAAATAACAAAGAAAGCAAATTCCTATGTGACATTGGTGCATGTAGAATTACAAGTAGAGAATAAAACAAAATGGAAACAACTGTCTGCAAGATGAGCATGACAGCATGAATTGTGCTCGGGGTAGTAGTAGATAGATAGATAGACAGATAAAACGTTATTGATTCCTTCAGGAGAGTTCCCTCAGGAAGAAGAAGTAAAAAGTAAACAGTAACTAATAAGGGTATAAAAGGAAACAAAATAGAAAAATATTACAAGGAGAATAAAAATAGAACAGTAAAATAAGAGAAACTAGGCATTAACGACCATGATATAAAAAAGTATTGTACTGTTATTGTTTTGCATTCCCTGTCATCCTAGCCCCCCCAAAGAGGAGTTGTACAGTCTAATGATGTATGAGACAAAGGATTTTTTATAGGCTAAACCAGTAGTTCTCAAAGGAGGATATGGTGTTTCCGCCCGGACAAAAAAGGGGGGTACTTGAAGGTATGCCAAGGGGTACCTGAGATATTAAATATTTTAAAATAGCGACAATTCAAAATCCTTTATAAATATAATTATAGAAGAATAATTCTTCAACAAAATAAATATTTAGAATTAAGTTCACGAGCCCAGATGGATCTCTATTGCAATATCCAAAGAAGGTTGATGATTGATTATATGTATAGAAATCTTTATTATAATTTAATCACTTGTTTAATTTTTAAAACGTTTTAGTTATTCTTATATTTTTTTGTCCAAATAAGTCAAGTAAGACCACAACAAATGAGCAATATGGTGCACTGTTATACAATTTAATAAATCAGAAAATGATGACATTATGCTGTATTTTATTTTTTATTTTACTGGGAAAAAAGGTTGAAAACCACTGCCCTAAATCATATCTAAAGCTAAAATTATTTTATAAGACTGATTATTTTGGATTATTGTGTTTGTATTGTGAGAGAAGGAGAGAAAGTGAGAGAGAGAGGAAGAGAGAGCAGGTGAAAAAACAGAAGGAGGGTGAAGAGGATAGTTTGAGAAAATATGGGAAAAGGATGTTTATAACCTTACGTTATGTGAATGGTTTCTAGGAGAACAGAAAATAGAAACATTGTGTGAAGTGTAAGGAAGAGATGGATACAGGATGTTGTTTGTAAAGGAAAACGAAAGTGAAGAAAAGATGAGAAAGTGACAAATGAAGGTATTCGTAAATGGTATGCTGTTGATTGTGGTTAGCTGCAAGTTTGTTTATTTGTTTGTTTGTTTAGTTGTTTGAGTGAAATGGGAAGAAATCAATAGGAATAATTACATGCAAAATGGAATAAAACTATGAGTGCGATAGATAATGAATGAATAGATGAAATAGGTTTCATTTTGGTCATATAATCAACCATCAACCAATTTGTGTGAGCAGTTTAACAGTAAATTAGACATATTAACAATCATACACATTTACACACAGAAAAGAAAAGAAAAAGAATGACCGAAAAAAGAATAGGCGGAAGCCAAAGCTTATATTGGCCTATGATATACATTCACTGAACATTAAATTACCTGGAACATCAACGTTAAAAGATGAAAGTAATTGTTACTATATTGTATAATGTTCAAAAAACTTTACTTTTCAAGGGTCTCCAAAACCATAACAAAAAACTACATGTGTTCAGCTCATCACTGAGGATGGTCCATCATTTAACTCCTAAAACTGAAATACATTTGTGTTTTTATTTTAATTTTACTTGACTTATTTTAAAAATCAATATCCCCCGTAAATGATAGTGTCTCCTCATAATGTAAATAAGCTAAGAATACAAACTGGAAGGCTGTTGTTCTTTACTCGGAAACATAATTGCCATTGTTTTAAAATTAAATTATCTGAACATTTAACACATTATGACTTATAAAAATAGATTGGTATGATCATAACAATAATGCTTTGTGTAATATTGAAATGAGCCTTTTAAGTTTAAGTATTGGGTCTATAATTCTTCTATAAACATTTCCCCAAACTTCAAAACAATATTACATATGGAAAAATAAATGAATAATATAACATGTGCAGACATTTCTTATTCAGCATGTGTTTAACTTTATACCGAATAGCAATGGATTTGGATATTTTTCTTTAATATGTTCAATATGCGGTTTCCAACATATTAATGATCAATTACTATTCTCAAGAATGTAGTTCATATACTCTGTCAATTTCCACTTGATTCAACTTTAATTTTTGTTTCACAATTTGACTTTGCACCCCGGACAGGTCGCCACCTCATCACAGGGCCAACACAGACAGATAGACAGACAACATTCACACACTAGGGCAAATTTAGTCTTATTAATTTCTACATATTGAGATCTATTACTTAAAATAACTACTTAACCACTGTTGTGAAACACCTTTCTAATTTATGGGAGTATTGGGATAGGATTGAGGAAGATGTCTGCTGTGGTGGTGGTTAGTTTGGAAATTAATTTAATAAAAGTAACTTTAAAGTGCAGTCTGACATTTTTAGTTGGGAGTAATTTATAGTTTTATTTAGACATTGCAGTACACCATACTTCTGGATGTTGAGCTAGAAGAGGATAATGGCCTGACAGAATAAAGTTAGAGTTAAAGTTGGGGTGCCAGTGATTGTCACACACACACTGGGTGTGGTGGAATTTGTCCTCTGCATTTGGCCCATCCCCGTGATCGCCCCTGGGAGGTGGGGGGAGCAGTGGGCAGCAGCGGTGTCGCGCCCGGGAATCATTTTTGGTGATTTGGCTCCCAAATTTTTTATAGTCTTTGGTATGACTCGACCGGGGTTTTGAACTTGCGACCTGCCGATCTCAGGGCGGACACTCCAACCACTAGGCCACTGAGATGAAGGAGGCAAACCAAATCTCAACAGCTTTCAGTTAGCTATAGATTTTGAGAGTATAATGCGAATAACTATAACTTTACAACTGTTTGCTGTGAATAGTGTTGAATAGTAATTACAAATAACAGCCTACATTAATAATTAGAATAAGAGCCGATATGTAAAGTGTTAAAAAGAGGAGAAGTGTGATTAGGCCTGGCGCTTAGAGCATGGCCTTGTGTGTTTGTTGTGACTGAGTTGGATAACCAGTCGGAGACAGGCAAGGCAAGGCGGGGCAGCTTTGTTTGTGTGGCGTTTTTCCAGGAAAGGGCAGACTCAAAGTGCTTCACAGACAACAAAGTGAAATGAAAGAAAATAAAAGCAGAATTAAAATGCAGACAATAAAAATAAAAACAGTGCGGACGTTAAAAGTTAAAAGATTTAGCTGAAAGATAAGGAGAAACGTGAATAAATACATTCTTTTGTTTTGAAGAGTATCACGCACAGCGGGAGGTCAGAGTGCAAGCATGACAGCTTGCTCGAACCTACTGATAGACAAATTATAGTTTAAATTAACTTATAGATAATCTTTAAGTGAATTAAAAGGGTACTTAAATACACATGAAGTAGTACGTATAATCTTTGAATTAAGGTTATTGATTAGCAATTAATGGGATAGTTAAGACTGTAATTTTAAAACGTGATATGCAAAATTGAACTAACCGAGAGGATATGAAAACGATGGGTGTACATGTTTTGAGTTCCAAATTCTGGAGGAAAAAACCTCAACAAAACGTAAAACCATACAGACGGACTTGGGTGGTAGCCACGGTTGTGCTACGTCAAGCGAGGGTGGAAAGGATATGCAAGGGGGACTGCCAACTTCTCTGAACAAGACAAGCTCCAAAGTTGTAGCCAGAACATGCTCACAAAAAATACAGGTGTGACAGCAGGACGAACAGCAGGATACAAACAGACCCCTGCTGGACATAAGTGTCAACGGACAATGTTCAACACAATCTTTGAAGCATTCCTTTGTGGTCAACCTGCACACACCTTGTAATGACCTGCTTACGAACTGTGCCCTGACAATTCAATACCGCACAGAAGGAACTTCCTGATGTTGCCTGACAGCACGACATCAGCTGACAACTACTGGGGACGCCTCCCAGGAACGAGTGGAAGACGGGGACTGCTCCAACTGTCCTAGCACTGGCTGACTGAGGTGCATCCGTGTGCCCTGCCACCCAAACCGCCAAAGTGTATGATCACCAATTAGACGACTCATAATAGGAGCCTGTTGACTCTTATATATGGTGGGACTCAAGGTATGGCCGCTCATGTGAACTATCCTTACAACAATTAGAATGGTATAAGATGGACAACTAATGACCCACATTGTTCCTTTGCTCTCTGTCCTGCCTACGAAACCAAAAATTTAGGTCAAATGATAAAACAGGGCGTAGCTGCCGCTGATTGAACCGATACGCAAATACCACATTTTCAATTATTTCGTTTGTCTGTTAAAAACAAAGCGATTGGTTGCAATTTGGACATTCCTGCTGTAGGCTACAAAGAGCTAGCAGCTACACAACAGCTGAGCTAAAACAAAATTTAAGCATATCAAATAATTGTAGTTGCTTATTACATACACAAAGTCGCAGAGAGACAGAAGTCTGTAGAAAGTAATCAGTAACAAACGTGTCCGCATTATTAAACTTTCTACCACAGGAAATATACTGAACAAATACAGCAGTTACTGTCAGACTCTAA
Organism: Entelurus aequoreus; assembly: GCF_033978785.1. NCBI lineage: Eukaryota > Metazoa > Chordata > Actinopteri > Syngnathiformes > Syngnathidae > Entelurus > Entelurus aequoreus. The sequence goes on along the minus strand of NC_084738.1, from coordinate 49,688,661 downwards.
TCCGGATTACCTTGTCAATCAGAGACATGGTTAAAACCCACAACACCTTTACGTTCTAATTAATGTCCCGGGGGACAAGATTACAGAAAAGACAGATCGAGTGACAAAGGGGGGAGGAATTATGATTTATGAAAGGGAAAACATTAAAAGTAGATCAATTTGAGTATGTTGAAATTAAAATCACATTTTCCTCAGAAATGTATTTCAAGGTAATTGTAGTATACCGACCGACCACAGCTAAAGACATTTTTCTTGATTCATTTTCAGACATCCTCAAACAGCATAGTATGAAAGAAGTAACGTCATGGGGGACGTTAATCTGGACTGGTTAAATAAAACACGTAGAAAGAAACTTAAGGATATTATAAACGGCTTATATATGATACAAATGATAAGCAGCCCTACTAGAATTACAATTGGATGACAAAAATCAAAGAGAACATCTGTAAATACACGAATACAAAACCAGAAAGAAGAGTGCTAAAATAAAAATACCATTGGATTCTAATAAAGACATGAGGACTCAGCTCTCATAAGAGCAATTATAACAGGTCTAAATACAGATCGTATGATTTAAAAGTTTGGAGGAACAAAGTTACAATGTTTATGCTAAGGCTGACTTTCACTTAGAATTAATCAAAGCTGCAAAAGGGAACATTAGAAAGTTATGGAAAACCAGATACAAACTTACGGAAAGAGAGCAAACAAGAAACAACACTATAACATTAAATATCAATGGCGCTACTATCGCAGACAGTCTGGACATAAGTAATAATTTTAATGAACATTTCATCCAATCTGTACAAACCCTGAATAAAAAGTCCCTCAAAATCAGTGCAAATAATTGTCATTTATTCAGGATGGACTAATTTTAGAATTAACAAATGAAACAAAGTTAAACAAAATCTTCACTGCATTATCAGACTCACGATCTAGAGATATATATATGGGTTGGACACTATCTTCCTACAAACACAAGGATTGTATTATTGCTCGTATAACAACAATTGGTAAAAAAAAATCAATAACGGAAAACACTTTCCCTACCACGTCGAGAAACTGCTACTATGATTAAATCCATAAAGCAGGAAATAAAGAAGACCAGAACATGTACAGACCAATTAGCCTTCTCCACGTTATAACAAAAGGAATAGAACATTTGAAGTTAAAAGGTGGCTTTGGAGCAATCAAGGCTGCTCACACGGTCACTAAGAGGGGCATTATGTTGACACATCAATTTAATGAGTATTATATTTATCCATGAGAGCATTTTTGTTGTAAATTGTGAGGTATGGCTGTTAAAATCTTGGTTGTTGTTACGAATGATGACAGATGTGAACAAAAGCATGTATTGTCCTTGTGGGATGATGTAAATAAGGTGTTGTTGTATTGTATGTTAAGTATGTGTCCATGAAGGGGCATTTGGTGACTTTTCTTAAAATTGATTACATGCTACAGTATGATTATTTTTGATTAATTATTGATTATTATGAATGTATATATTTATTATGATTAATTAGTGTCATAATTTTATTGCTTGATTTTTGGATCCCTTTAATTTAGGTAGCCAGGGACTACAGATGGAAAGTAGCTATTTAGATATAATCTGGTAGAGAACATATCTGTTTCTGAACTTAATGTTTCTGTGCATTGTCCCATCATAGATAGACTATATTAAATACAACTATTTAGTGAATTATTGTGGCCACAATAATTCATTAGGTGTTGTAAAATATCAAAGTACTATTGCAAAAGCGAACAGTGACCTCAAACATGACCTGTCCTCCGCCTCTGTTCTTGCTGCACTTGACTATCAGCTGCCTTTTCTTTTTCTTGGATGTTTCTGAAACTACTAATACTACTACTACTATTACTATGACTAACACTGTCCCTGTGAGAGGGACAGAGGGGAGAGGTGAGTTTGGATTGGGTCAAGTTTGAGCGTGTTGAGGTTTTATTTAATCAATATGATCAATCCGGTACAAGGATAAAGGAACGTAATGATTTAGATTGACAATTGCAGTGGTTGGCGGAAGCAACCCCAACCTCAAAGGAGGGTGCCAATTCAGTAAATAAATGTTTTGTGAATTATCTAATATCCCGACATGGTTTCCCCAAAAAGATTAGGTCAAACAACGGCACCTATTTTAAGAAAACAGGTTATCGTCTTCAGTCACAAGATCAGCACTTCTCAGGACCAGCAGCTTCCTAGGAAGGTGGAAAGACCATGAGACCAAAATGGTATGTTTGCAAAATGTAGAATTTGTGTGCCAGTTCCTCTGTGCAGATTTGAGGATGAAAGCAGCCACTCCAGATCCCCTTGCACTCGCTAAGAGGGGCACGGTCAAAGCCAATCCAGGACCAACACCCGATACCTGACTGGAAGGAACCGAGAGGAGACACAACACCTTGCCAGCGATGACGAGAACAACTAAGGTTGCCAGCCAATGTGTCCACCAGGACTCCAGCAGCTGTGGAAAGAAGTGTCGGGAGTGCCGAAGCGGCGAGGAGGCCTGGACCAAAGCCCCACGCCCCATACTCTGCCCCCGCCTTCCCCAAAGCCCCCACAGCTCCAACTTTTTCTCAGCATTTCCCCAATTTCGGCCAGCACGCACCGGCCACTGAACAGTCTGCCCAATGGACTGAACCACACCCCAAAGAGAGACAGACTGTTTGAGTGGATCTCTTTCTTCACCAAGGCAGCCAAAAGCCCAACGAGGTGTCGGCAGGCCACCAGCCTGAGGCACCACCGAGCCATCTATACGAGCACTAATCGAACATGGACTCATACGAAATTCAGTTGTGTGTTCAAAATTAATTGGTAATTAACAATATTGGTAACTACATTCATTGCAAATGCCGGGAAAAATATTTTTGCAAATGTCTTACAGTCATAAGTCTATATACTTTCATCTATTTATGTTCAATGATGTTCATGATCAAAGTATTTGTTATTCCTTTACTAAATCAAAGGGTAGGCCACTAATTGTGTTCTTTGAGATGGTGTTACTGCAGGCTGGTAACAGCGATCGCTCTGAAGGAGGGTCATAGACGGAATTTTTGCCTCGTATAAAAACATTGAGGTTTTTGCCTCTATCTGTGGTAGAGATTTAACTTAGTGGTCTACATCAGAAATTGTTTTGGTCCAGGGTCTTAAGAGCCTGGAAGGCGGGTATGTAGTAGAATTTCTGACCTTTGACCTATATTGCATGTCTAATAAGAATGTACGCTCATTTACTTTCTCTTCTATTCTGTGCCAGTGGGACAAAGGTGAATATGGAGTTGTGCCAACCTGTCTACAGAATGTTTAGAATTTCCAAATATGACTAAGAGATACAAGGTTGTTTTGGAACAGACAAAACCAAAACAAAACAATCATGACGCATTAGATAACAAACAATGACGCACAAGAGACATATAAAAAATGGCAGAAGACCGGAACTCGACAGTGATTTTGGCTTGTGTGTGTCTTGTTTGCTCCGGAGTAACATGTGGTCTGTCTGCACGGCCAACTCAATGCAACCTGCACTTCTGATAATGGGTAAATAAATGTGTTGTACTAAACTACTTTTGTTGCCTGCTTAGCTTCGGACAATCCACAACACAAATCAACATAAAAAACACAATATATACATATTGTGTATGTGTATGTCACTATAGATCAATACAGTCTGCAGGGATACAGTCCATAAGCACACATGATTGTATTTCTTTATGAAAAAATAAATACAAAAATAAATACAAATTTTAATAACATAATGTACATTATTATTAAAGTAACAAAAACATTGACATTACAGATAATTTAAGGTTTATTTGTTTATATTTATGATACAATTATGAAAATAATCCCATTGAAAATAACAGTTATGGAAATAGTCCACAGTCAATCTGTCGCTATCTTTCAATCTTGAAAGATAGCGACTACTTTTTTTTTTTTTAAGAAGTAGGGTATTATTACTAACCGTAAAGAAAGTGTTACGTTCTGCTCTTCATGTCCGTGGCATGACCCTGAGATGCAATGACAAATGTAAACAATGTAATGGTTCCCATTACATTGTTTACATTTGTCATTGCATCATATGCATGTTCGAAATAAACAGACACTGAACTGAAAACTGAACTGAACCAGTCTAATGTGCTTTGTGGACATGGAGAAGGCATTCGACCGCGTTACTCGGGAGGTCCTGTGGGGAGTGCTCAGATAGTATGGGGTACCCGACTGCCTGATTGTGGTGGTCTGTTCACTGTATGATCGTGTCAGAGCTTGGTCTACATTACATTGCCGGCAGTAAGTCGGACCCGTATCCAGGGAGGGTTGGACTCCGTCAGGGTTGACCTTTGTCACCGAGTCTGTTCATTACTTCTATGGACAAATGCTAGGCTCAGTCAGGGCATTGACAGAATCCGGTTTGGTGGCTGCAGGATTAGGTCTATGCTATTTGTAGATTATGTGGTTCTGATGGCTTCATCTGCCCAGGATCTTCAGATCTTGCTGGGTCGCTTTGCAGCCGAATGTGAAGCGGCTGAGATGAGAAACAGCACCTCCAAGTCTGAATCCATGGTTCTTGCCCGGAAAAGGGTCGAGTGCCATATCCGGGTTGGATAGGAGATCTTGCCCAAAGTGGAGGAAATCTAGTACTTCAAAGTCTTGTTAACGAGTGAGGGATGATTGGATTGGTGTGCCTTCTGCAGTGATGTGGACCCTGTATCGATTTGTCGTAGTGAAGGAGCTGAGCCAGAATGCAAAGCTCTCAATTTTCCGGTCAATCTATGTTCCTTTACTTACTTATGAGCTTTGGGTTATGACCAAAAGGACATAACCCTGTTCTAAACCTCCATTTTGTAAAGATTTCAGTTCCTTTCAGATTGTAATTACTTTCTTGTTTAACAAATCTGTTTTGAATGTTATTTGTAAAAAAAATGTCTATGTGCTTTGGACATGGTTTCCAGGATATTGCACTCTACCAACTCATGAAATTCCAATGAGTTAACAGTTTGAATATTGGGTTTGTGGGTTCCCTGTATGCATTCATGATTCTTACTGCTCTTTTCTGCAGAAAGAAGATTGTGTTTAAATGAGTTTTACGGGCATCAATACAGTATGTAGAAATAATTTTAGACACTTTCGCCTTTGCATTATTAATATGCGATTTCCATGAAAAATGTTCATCAATCTTAACACCCAAAAACCGAACTGCTTTGTTCTTTGAATCTCAACTCCTTCGACATACAGTATAATGAGGCATCCACACGTTTCCTAGTACTACAAAAAATAATACATTAATTTTTTTACCAGCATTTAAAGAAAATCTATTTATATCAAGCCATCTTTTAATTTTGATGAATTTGTTTTCAACCACCTCTAACACATCTGTAATATTTTGTCCTGAACAAAATAGGGTTGTGTCGTCCGCAAATAAAATAAACTCAAACAGTTTGAAAACTATTGTAATATCATTGACATACATTATAAACAGTATTGGCCCAAGGACCGATCCTTGTGGTACTCCACAACTAATATTATGTAAGGGAGATTTTCTACTGTTAACTTACACAAACTGTTTAATGTCCTCCAGGTAACCTTTGACCCACTCATGACCCACTCCTCCTATTCCATATTTACATTTTTTCAATAATATTTCATGATCAAGCGTTTTAAACGCTGTTTGGCGGTCTACAAAAAAACTTACTAAGAATCTTTTTTTATCTATTGCAGTTGAAATTTCTTCTGCCACATCAATTATTGCTGTTGCAGTTAAGTGATTGGGATCAAACCCATATTGATTATTGCTTAAAATGTTATATTTAATAATAAATGTATTTAACCTAACGGCAAACAATTTGTCTAAGATTTTTGATAACTGCGGAAGCAGTGATGTCGTTCTGTAATTGGAGAACTCATGCTTGTTTCCACATTTGTAAAGTTGTATTAATTTCGCAATTTTCAGAGGATCTGGGAATACGCCCTTAATGAATGACAAATTACAAATGTTTTAATTATAAATAAATCTATGATGCTCTTTATAAATGTCCTCTTCATCGCTACATAATCGTTTGAGGTCTTATTTGGACACTGCTGCACAATTTATAGTATTTCAAACTTGTCAATTTTTCAAGAAAAATACTATGATTATTATATACAAGGTTTCTCGCAGAGCTTTGTTGTTAAGGCGGCCGCCTTAACAACAAAGAGCCACCGCCTAAACTAACGTCTTAACAAGATCTCCAGCCACACGTGCGCATTTAAAAAACTATCTCTGTCCCCAAGCAAAAGCATACACTGAGTGTCATACGCATGCCAAAATACTGGGGGCGCTGTAGCCTAAGACTTAAGACCATTTTAGCCAATCAGAAACATCCAAAACGTCATTTCCGGAGGCGGCATATAGCAAAAATGGCTGATCACGGCAAGAAATAATTATATATGTGGACTAACAGAGGAGTAGAGCTACTTTTAAGCATCGTTTTGGAGTTTAAAGTTAACAAAACTCACCAAAGTGTTGACTGGGAAACTTGCCAGTCCAAGTATGGTGACATTCTTACCCTATTTTTGGAGCGGTACAAACTTGGAGGGACATCTGAGGAATTTTCTCATCGGAAAGAGGACATCACAAAAACAACTATCGACACTAAACTGAAAGCGTTTTGTGGAAAGTACAGATAATCAGTCGACGCAGGTTGAAGAAGTGGTTACGATAGAGTTGTTTTGCTGTACTTCGAACTATGAGAGCAGATCTGGGGCGGTTCTCCATCAACTACATCCATTCAATTTGGAATAGAAACATCACATATTGACACAAGCTCTCACAGGAGTTTGGATTCTCCATTCACCCTTGACAGCCTGGTCACAGACAAAGATATGCCGAATGATGTACAAGAGCAGCAAGATTCCCATGGGAGCAATCCACAATCTTCTGTGGTGAAAGAGGGAAGAGCTCTACTTCAGGTATGTGGGCGCTAACGTCATTGCTAGGAAGTAATATTGTTAAAAGGCAGATATATGTTGTATATCTCGGCATCAAAATATTTTTATATGAACTGCACTGCAATTACAAATGCTCTCAGATGATCACTTTCAACAATGTTGAAAGTGGGACAAAAATACTTGCTTTGGAATCAGAAGTCAAGATGGCAAGCATATATTAAAGTTTAGCTGTTTTAGATGTATTTAAATAGGGTTGTATTAAAAATGCTTTGAGTAGTTTAATGAAATAAATAATATTGAGTTAAGTAAAACTGCAGTTGCATTAAATATTATTATTTTCTATCAAAATTAAAATACCTCGATGAAGTGCTTTATTGACACACATTGTTTCCCGACGATGTTGAGGGCCATTTGACATGTTGTAAATAACATGTCACTATATTACACCTGTGCTAAAGTGGGTTCATCCCAAATAATGATTATTGAATGTAATTTTGTAAAAATCCTTATAAAAATGTTTTGGTTTTTTTTTCACTAGGCAAAACTCCACAAGCAGGACAGACTAAAACGAAAACTTCCAATCGAGACAATGTTGCTGAATGCAGTAGAAGAAGACGTCCAGATAAAGAAGAAACTTCTGGACATGATGAAGACATCAGAGAAGCGATCGTCTGACAATTTAGACAAACTAACATCAAGCGATGAGGTGGGGACGTGATGGCGACAGGCCTTGTTACATTGTTACTTACACCCACACACCCCCTTCCCCGTCCTGCCGCCTGTCCCGGGAGATGCCCCCTCCCCCTGGAGAGACACCACCTTAGCTAACAAATTTTCTGGGGGAAACCCTGATATATTATTGTTTTTTACATGATATTAACAACTTTAAGTGTTGGTATGTGTTCTGCCAAGGCAGGGCCTATGTTAACCAAAAATGTATAAAAATTACTTTCTATAACATTTGTATCGTATATTTCTCATTATCTTTGTTGAAATAGTCTGGGATTTTAAGTTGTACTTTTTTTTTCCAGAACCCTGTTAATTATGCCCCATGTACTTTTTGTGTTGTATTTGTTTTTTTTATTTTGTCTCATAATCCATATCAATGTGTTTTTATACTTTTTATACATCTCTTCTGAGTCTTTTGTCCTAGATTTTAAAAACAGTTTATACAAGTGATTTTTTTTCTTTCTTGCAAGCATTTATCATCCTATTTGTCATCAATGGGTTGTCAATTGACTTTTTCTTGCTATTGTCTCCAATTTTGACTATTTTTTACCGTTCTTGTCATACAGATTAATCAATATTTTTATAGATGAGTCATAGGAATTTTTCACATCATATTTATACACATCATCCCATTTTTGTTTCTTTAGGTCTTCTCTCAAAGCATTTGAGGCTATTATTGATCTATTTCTTAGAAATATGCCTATATCTTTTTGTTTCTCTCTTCAAGTGCAAGCTGCATCTTTTTGGCGCCTCCCCTGTGTTAACTTGTCAAGTTATTTCATGCTTTCTATCACCTTCACAGATTTAGCTTGTTCTCGAATCCATACTTTTCCATTTCGAGTCAATGTTCCAGTGGTTTTGTTCTGCTTTCTTAACCTCCTTGATTCTCTTGCAATATCACCATTTTTTTGTTAGATGTTCATTTATATATCCATGTGTTCCCTTAAGGTTTTTTGCTTGCATTAGCACATCATTCCTCTGCTTCCTGCTAATGAATCTGATTATAACAGCTTATCTGGATTTCTCAGACTTCCTGGACAGTATGTAACAGAAAAATATGGTGTCAGTTTGTATGTTTATGTCTTGGCTTTGCAGATATTTCACCACTTGTTGCTCCAGTGACAGTAGCTCTTCCCTAGGTGTGTTCTCTGTTGTATTAGCATTAGCTGTAGCTGTGGCATGTGTTTAATGTCGCTTTTCCAGCCCGGTTATCATCAAATCATCTCTTTGAGTGTGTTGGTTCAGTTCTTCAACCCTCTCCTCCAACAGTGCAATCTTATTGTCTCACTCAGTTATCATCGTTTGTAGAGTTTGTACTTTGCCAACAAGTCTTAGCAAGAGCTCCTGCTGCAATGATAACTTTGCAAGCTCACCTGACATGAAGTTTAAGGACCGCATTATTTCCTCCAAGTCGTCTGTGTTCGACATATTTTTGTTTGTCTTTTTTGCTGTTTGCCATGATCAAGCAGTCTTCAGCTGGCGTTAGCTAGCATTAGCTTCGGTAGAGGCTAGCTTGTACTGGGGCCGTAGCTGGTCTGATGTTGGCTAGCTGCTCCGGTGGTAGTCGCTTCCAGTATGCATAATGTTTCTCTAGGTTGTCCTTTACATCAGTCTGGTTGTGTGGCGGTAAAGGAACTATGGCGCACATTCTTTCTGGGTGCAAAACAGCATTGACCCAGGGAAGATACAGGTGGCGCCATGACAAGGTGTAGGCAATGCTCGCAGACATCTTGGAGCAAGAGAGGAGAAAGAAACACCCAGCCAAAACTAAGCCACTGCTGAGCACCATCACCTTCGTGAAAGAGGGTCATAGACCAGTTGTCCAAGGCAAAGCCAAGCAAAACCTCCTGCAGTTGGCCCAGGGATGAGAGATGGAGGTCGACCTGGGGAGGAAGCTCTTCTTCCCAGGGGCGGTACTGTCCACCACTCTGAGACCAAACATAGTTATGTGGTCCCCATAGGGAAAGAAAATCATCCTGGTGGAACTTACTGTCCTGTGGGAGGAGGGATGTGAGGAAGCGGCAGAGAGGAAGAAAACAAAGTACCAACAACTTGTCCAGGACTGCCGGGACAAGAGGTGGACAGCATGGCTGATGACAGTGGAAGTTGGATGTCAAGAATTCCCTGCTCAATCTGTGTGGAATCTGATGACAAAGATCGGATTGAGAGGTCACTTGAGGAAAACAGCCGTTCGTAGGCTGGGAGAAGCGGCAGAGAGAGCCTCCTGTTGGCTCTGGCATAAAAGAGAGGACAATAGCTGGAAGCCTGGATGAGAGGGGCGGTGATCTGGCCAATCACTGCTGACCCACCAACCGGAGAGTGTTGTGGTTAAGAGTCGAAACACTCGGTGAACGTTGGGGACCACCTGATGACCTCTTGTCCAGGCCAAAGCCTTATCCATTAGAAATGGATTATAATAGCATCTTTGATGTATTTGCAAACTGGCTCAACGATGTCTTTTATGCAGAAGTTTTTCTTGTTCTACAGTCTTGCTGTCTATTCCTGTGCAAGGCTTTAGTGATTATCTTCATTAAGACTACACTTCCAGACTTGGTCAAGTCATTCATTAGTGTTTTGGCAGTTGTTCTGGGGTCTTTAGACACATCTCTCACTAACTTTCTTTCCACTGTCTTTTTAAAAAAAAATATTTTAAACAACATAAAAAAAGACACAAGGTACACTTACCATTAGTGCATCAACCCAAGAAAACCCTCCCTCCCCTATTCACACTCATCCACACTCATTTACACAAAAGGGGCTGTCTCTTTCTGCTATTAAAAAAAAAAAAAAATCTTCTGGTTCCTACAATATAGTATAATACAGTCTGCAAGGGATACAGTCTTTAGAGCACACATGATTGTGTGTGGTGCTGGTCCATTAACATTTTCATTAATTACTATCTTTTATGTAATTGTTTTTATATTGCTTTACTTTCAAACAAAACAAACAAAGGACCTTAACTTCACCAGACCGGGTTGTCAATGAGAATCAGATTGTTCAAAAGGGTTCTTAAAACCAGGTCCAGTTCAGATACACAGATCACATCCAAGTCGAACTCAGCAACACACACCTTCATTTATGTACACTTAAAATAGGGAATGCAACAACAGATTGCATATCATATATAAACAAAATTACATTTTCAAAATAAGCCTTTGAGGACTTCCCATCTTTTTTTTATGTTTTTTGGCATCATTATCGTTTTCAACCATATAATTTTCTAAAGTTAAAAAATACTGAATACATGTTTTAAAGAAAGAAAAACTAAGTGAATATCTGTTTTTGGCCTTAAAAATAAACCTTTTACCGAGTACTATAATTAAATTGACTAAATCATGCCTGTCAATGAACTCTCCTAAAATAACAGAAACCACATCAAGCTTCATAAACAAACCAATCTTTAAACACATTTTTTCAACTTCCACCCAAAACGAAGACACAATATGACAATACCAAAACAAATGTAGGGTGGATTCAGGCTCCTGACAACAAAATCGGCAATCATTTGACTCTGTCATATTCCATATTTTTAACATTTTTCCCGTGGGTAGGAAGTTATAAATAATTTTAATTTGAAAATAACGATTTTGCACATCGATAGTGGTTTTGTAGATTAATTTGAATATTGCATCCCACGGCAACGGGCAGTCAAAAAAGTCCTCCCATTTTCCATATGTGTTGTATGGGGCAGCCTTCAAAGATTTCTTTATTAAATAAAACTTATACATTTTTCTATTTATTTTAGTTCCTTTTTGCCAACTAGAATTTCTTATTAAGGGTTTACAAACTAATAATTTAGTAGTTCCATAATTAATTTGTTTCCATCTTTTCCCAATGACTCCAGTTAGTTGATTAAATGAAAAGCTTGAACAAGCATCACCATACATAGTTGTTAATTTAATCATATTTCATAATTTTACCATTCTCATTGATAATGTCATTGACAAAAATGATTCCTCTTTTAAGCACATTTTTCCAAAAGAAAGGCTTTCCATCTATTACAATATTAGAGTTCATCCATATTATCTGCTGCAAAATATCATCTCTTTTTTTTGGTACATAAAATTGAAAACACCACCATGAGTGGATTGTTTCCTTTATGAACCCCGCCATGTTTCCCAGCAGACTCTCTACATAAGAAAAATGGGAGGGGATCACTTGTAAAAAAGGATACAATTTCTTTTGATACAGTACATGTTTTTTGTCTAACAGGACACTTGTGTACCACTCAGTGTTTAAATACATCTTTGGAACAATTGATGCTTTTAAAGACAGACACATAGCTTCAAGGTTGAGAAGTTTCAGGCCCCCATATTAATATTCATTGTACAAAACCTTTCTTTTAATCCTTTCTGGTTTGCCGTCCCAGACAAAATCGAAGACCCTCCGCTCATAAATCTTAAAAAAGTTTTGTGATGGAGCTGGTAATGACAAAAACAAATAAATAAATTGAGGAATAATTAACGAGTTGACAATAGATATTTTACCATACAAGGTTAAGGATTTCCCTTTCCATAATTGCATAATTTTATCCAGCTTTCTTAGTCGATTATCATAATTTACTGAGCCTAGATCTTCCAGATTCTCAGGGACAACAACACCAAGTATGTTAACTGGTCCATCTGTCCACAAAACAGGCACTTTGCATTCCATTCGAAAGGACGTTCCCTTTAGATTTCCGACCCTTAATATTTTACATTTATCATAATATAGCTTAAACCCAGATTGCTGTGAAAATATGTCCAAAAGATCAAGAAGGTTTCCCAAACAATGAGGATTGGGGCTTATAAAGAAGCTTGTATCGTCTGCATACATTGTTATTTTACTTTCAATATTATTATTACTGAGCCCTTCAATATTTTTATTCAATCTAACTTTAATCGCCAATATTTCCATAGCAATAATAAATAAATATGGAGACAAAGGGCACCCTTGTTTTAGACCTCTTAATAGAGGTATTGTCCCAGAGATGTATCCATTATTGATAATTCTACAGTTAGTTTTATTATATAGCGTCTTGATCCAGTGTAATAAGGAGTTGCCAAAATTGAAAAAAACTAAGCTTTTACAAATAAAATCCAAGCTAATTTTGTCAAAAGCCTTCTCCAGATCAGCTACAAAAATTAATCCTCTTTTATTTTCCATATTATAATTTTCTATAATTTCTAATAACTGTCTAATATTGTTTCCTATGTTTCTTCCTTGTAGGAAGCCTGATTGATCTTGGTGAATAATATTTGACAAAACAGACTTAAGTCGTGTAGCCAAACATTTTGCCAGGATTTTAGCATGTTAACACTGAAGTGTTATTGGTCTCCAATTTTTTAGATGAACTGGGTCTTTATACTGACCATTTATTTCCTGTTTCAATAATAAAGAAATAAGGCCTTCTGTTTGAGTGTTAGACAAAAACCCGTTTTATATGAGTAATTAAAACTAGAAAGTAATGGTTTCTTAAGATCTTCATAAAATACTTGATAAACCTCAATAGGTATTCCATCTAATCCTGGGGTTTTCCCTGGATGAAAAGATTTAACAGCTTCCACAAGTTCTTCCTCTCTAATGAGGCCTTCACATGAATGGCTTTCTTCCGAATTCAATTTTCTTTCATAATTTTCTGGAAAAAAAATTGTAGTTTCAGGAGGGATTACTGGATTAGAAACAATGTTTTTAAAGTAGGCCCTGCGATGAGGTGGCGACTTGTCCAGGGTGTACCCTGCCTTCCGCCCGATTGTAGCTGAGATAGGCTCCAGCGCCCCCCGCGACCCCGAAGGGAATAAGCGGTAGAAAATGGATGGATGGGGTTTTTAAAGTAATTTTCCATTTCTTTCAACAATGTGGTGTGTGTATCCAATACCTTTCCATTTGTTTTAATAAGCTTGGAAATGTTCTTTTTACAACTATTTTTTGTTTGGATATTTAAAAAGAATTTTGAACACTTTTCACCTTTTTTCATCCAGATTGCTCTGTTGCAGTCATAACATTTCAATAATTGTTTTTCAACTAAATCTGCTAACTCCTCTTGTTTAGCTGTAAAGGTATTCAGTTGCTCACTAGTTAGATTATCATTACTGTCAATGTTTTTTTGTAAATCCTCAATTTCTTTCTTTAATTCCTGTTCAGCCGCTTTAACTTTTTTTTCTTTCCATGAAGAGTATGCAATGGCATATCCCCTAAAACAACATTTGAAGGCTTCCCAGACTATTTGGGGATTTGAAGATCCTACATTATTTTTTAAAAAGTCAGTAATAAATTGCTTTGTTTTTTCAATAAATTCATCATCCTGTAGATGCATTTGATTAAACTTCCAATATCCGGGCCCATGCGTATTATCTTCAATTGCAATATTTATTCCTATACAATTATGATCAGAACGCAATTTATCCTCGATTGATATTGCAGTCACTTTGTTTAGCAATGAAAATGATATCAAAAAGTAGTCAATTCCAGTGTCTTTGAAATCTTTAGTTTCTTACCTCTGCCAGGTACCATGTGGTTGTATTTGAATTTCTTAATGATATTTCTCACTCCAGTTCTCGACCCTTGGTAACGCTGTGATAACTTTGTGTATCTATCTCCTGCTTTGGGTGCATCACTGATTATTTTTCTTAGGTTTAAATTGCTGCGATGAGATGGCGATTTGTCCAGGGTGTACCCTGCCTTCCGCCCGATTGTAGCTGAGATAGGCTCCAGCGCCCCCCGCGGCCCCGAAGGGAATAAGCGGTAGAAAATGGATGGAAGGTTTAAATTGATTTATTTTGTTTTTTTCATGATGCCTTCTGAGTCCTGAATCATCTAGCGTGAACTGAATCTTCTCCACTGCTCTCTTTATAGAGTCATTGTTCACTGGTGACTTCAAATAGGTTTGATTAACTAGAGCACATGGTTTCCAAAACTTACTTTATCAAACTGGTGGGAGTTTTTCAGGGGGCTAATAATTTTTAATCTGGTCATTTTTGGTTTTCGTGAAATAACTTTGTTCCTGTGTGCACATGCAAATATTGGAAACATCCAAAATGAAAGTAAGATGCTTGGAAAATATGTGTTAAAAATGTATGGCTCTCTTTAACAGCACTTGGAAAATATTTCATTAAAAAAATGAATTTTTATTGGGAAGGCTAATACACTGAACAAAAATATAAATGCAACACTTTGGTTTTTGCTCCCATTTTTCCTGAATTGAACTAAAAAATCGAAAACTTTTACTGAAAACACAAAATACCTATTCCTCTAAAATATTGTTCACAAATCTATCTAAATCTGTGTTAGTGAGCATTTCTTCTTTGCCAAGATAATCCATCCCACCTCACATGTGTGGCATATAAACAGCATAATTATTGCACAGGTGTGCCCACAGTAAAAGGCCACTCTGAAATGTGCAGTTTTATCACACAGCGCAATGCCACAGATGTCGCAAGTTTTGAGGGAGAGCGCAGTTGGCATGCTAACTGCAGGAATGTCCATCAGAGCGGTTGCCCGTGAATTGAATGTTCATTTCTCTACCATAAGCCATCTCCAAAGGCGTTTCAGAGAATGTGGCAGACCCCGTGTAACCACACCAGCCCATGACATGCACATCCAGCAGGTGCACCTCTATGATCGTTTGAGCCCAGTTACCCGAACAGCTGCTGCAACAATTGGTTTGTGTAACGAAATAATTTCTGCACAAACTGTGAGAAACCATCTCAGGGAAGCTCATCTGCATGCTTGTCATCCTCATCGGGGTCTCGACCTGAATGCCCACAGTAAAAATGTACAAGAGAAGGACTGAGGAGAAAAAGTGGTATACACTGGAACAAATAGGAACATCGCGGAAGTACAACCATTTTAACAGAGTTGACACAAGCCACTATAAATAAATTAAGTGAGGACCAGTAATCAGAATATCCCTAAAATCTGGACAACAGTGGAACAAAGTTGGCTTTATAAAGCTCTGCAAGCGTATGTGTGACCGAGACACCCAAGTATGTGAAACTTTGCAGGGCAATTTTAAAGGATATTTCATAGCAGCAGAATTTATAGGAAATAACTCACTTTTACCCAAGTTCCATTTGTAACCAGACACATGTCCAAAAATATTGGAGAGTACTTAAGGCAGCCAGGTCCCAGACCGAGGCAGAGATGTCCGAGACATATTAAAGGACGTCATCTGCATAGAGGGACTTTCGTCTGCACCTTGTGTCTACATTTGCCCGTAATAAGCAGGTTGGTATTAAGTGCTATTAATGGTGAGACCAAAAAGCGATGGGATCTTGGGGCAGCCCTGCCATGTGGAACGGTAAAGGCCAAATATTCGGATTGAATATTATTTGTGCTGACCTAGGCCTCCGGAGATGAATATAGGCGCTTAATCCATGAAACAATACAAAAGCCAAATTTATAAAATAAACAATTCCACTCCACTTAGTCAAATTCCTTTTCAGCATCCATAGATGTCACTACCTCTCCAGTGTCAAGAGCAGGCCCATCATATAATATATTGAATAAATGTCGTAGATTAGAAAAGGAGTGTCCATTCTGAATGAACCCAGTTTGATCCACATTAAAAATAGAAGGGAGAATAGTCTCCAGACTTGAAGCCAACAGTTTGGGTATTAATTTAAAGTCTAAATTTAACAGGCCAGTAGGATGATACAAAGTGCACGACAAAGAATCATTTAAGAGGAGAAGCTCGATTGAGCGTTTGCGGGAGGCGGTCAGATTCAAGCAATTCATTGTACATGTCCAATAATAGGGGGGCTAGTTTATGCCAAAATGTTTGAAAAATTTGTGAGGATAGATAGCCTTCTGGTCCCGAGTAATTGGTCTCTCAAACTCTACCGCAGCAGACTGATCAACCGAAGGAATGTCCAGATTGGCAAAAAATTATCAAGATCAGGAGTAGAACCATGAGAAGATGAATAGAGGGAAGCATAGCAATTCCTAAATATAGGACTGGATTACCTTAGAGGACATTGACGGCAGGCACGTTTTGGGTGATGAGCGATCAAGCTGGGGGTCGAGCAAACAGTTAAAATCTCCTCCTAGTATTAAATAATACATTGACAGGTCAGGGAGATTCAGAAAAAAAAACGTTTTTCCCAAAAATGTCATCGTCATTGTTGGGACCATAAACATTTACGAGGGTTACTGGGGTTTTGAAAATCTGGCCAGTGATGATAACATACCTCCCATTGGGATCAGAAATACAATTCGAGTTTACCAAAGGAGCAGATTTATGAAGCAAAATAGCAACTCCCCTCGATTTGACCGAAAATGCGACTGATAAGTTTGTCTTCTCCTCAGCCTCAGGTGATCAAAAGGTTTAAGATGAGTCTACTGCAAGAAGATTACCTAGGCGCCCAGATGACGGGGATAATGTAAAAACGTACTTTGTTTTATAGGATTATTAAGACCTTTTCAATTAAAACTGGTTAACCTAATACCACACCCGCCGGACATTGCTGTTAGATTATGTTGGTTCATAGCAAAAAGATGCAAACATCAAATACACAGTATACAAAAATGCAAGTCTGTGGTAAAACTCAAAAAAGTAATCGTGACTGATGCAAAGAAAAGAAAAACAAAAAAGTAGCTCCCACCCTGAGCCACCCCAAAGATATTGCAAAACATCCTTCTTAACAGGGAGCGCGTAGCATCGCCTCACCACAAAAAACAACCATCGCGCCTGATTGACACTGACAAACAACTCATTAGGCGCCAAAAATGTGACATCTAGTTAGCAAATAAAGTGCACTAAGGTATATGTTTGAGCAAGATGAAAATAAAACCCGTTCAACTGCAGGCCGGCATTAAAACCCATTCTTTCAATAGAATGGGCATACCATGGCTGTAACTACCATTGAGGACACCGAGGTCATGTCCTCTGTATTTTTTCAGGTGACAAAAGGATGATGATATGATTGACTGTAAATGTACTTTGTGTAGGACATTATATGCACGGTACATCGCCATGCGGTAGATCATCCTCTCTTGAAATACGATCGTTGGTGAATACACAGCACGCTACAGGTCCAACAACGTAACGCAATGAAGTGCACTTCTACTTTAAACATAATCCAAATGTGCTGTCAACATAACGTTAACATTAAATCATACTGATGTAACTAATTGATGAAACTGATGTGAAACACTGTCAATACATTAACGTTGTCGTGTCAGTCAGGTGCTGCCCGCCCTGAATGCTGAACACACACTCTTCGTGAGACTTCGTGATCAGTGGGAGTGGGGCATTTTGTGTGAAGAAGCACATTACAATGTAAATTATTGAATGAAAAGGCGCTTCATGTACAAACCCCGTTTCCATATGAGTTGGGAAATTGTGTTAGATGTAAATATAAACGGAATACAATGATTTGCAAATCCTTTTCAACCCATATTCAATTGAATGCACTACAAAGACAAGCTATTTGATGTTCAAACTCATAAACTTTATTTTTTTTTGTAAATAATAATTAACTTAGAATTTCATGGCTGCAACAAGTGCCAAAGTATTTGGGAAAGGGCATGTTCACCACTGTGTTACATGGCCTTTCCTTTTAACAACACTCAGTAAATGTTTGGGAACTAAGGAGACATATTTTCTAAGCTTCTCAGGTGGAATTCTTTCCCATTCTTGCTTGTTGTACAGCTTAAGTTGTTCAACAGTCCGGGGGTCTCCTTTGTGGTATTTTAGGCTTCATAATGCGCCACACATTTTCAATGGGAGACAGGTCTGGACTACAGGCAGGCCAGTCTAGTACCCGCACTCTTTTACTATGAAGCCACGTTGATGTAACACGTGGCTTGGCATTGTCTTGCTGAAATAAGCAGGGGCGTCCATGGTAACGTTGCTTGGATGGCAACATACTGTATGTTGCTCCAAAACCTGTACGTACCTTTCAGCATTAATGGCGCCTTCACAGATGTGTAAGTTACCCATGTCTTGGGCACTAATACACCCCCATACCATCACAGATGCTGGCTTTTCAACTTCGCGCCTATAACAATCCGGATGGTTCTTTTCCTTTTTGGTCCGGAGGACACGACGTCCACAGTTTCCAAAAACAATTTGAAATGTGGACTTGTCAGACCACAGAACACTTTTCCACTTTGTATCAGTCCATCTTAGATGAGCTCAGGCCCAGCGAAGCCAACGGCGTTTCTGGGTGTTGTTGATAAACGGTTTTCGCCATGCATAGGAGAGTTTTAACTTGCACTTACAGATGTAGCGACCAACTGTAGTTACTGACAGTGGGTTTCTAAAGTGTTCCTTCTGCCCATATGGTGATATCCTTTACACACTGATGTCGCTTGTTGATGCAGTACAGCCTGAGGGATCGAAGGTCACGGGCTTAGCTGCTTACTTGCAGTGATTTCTCCAGATTCTCTGAACCCTTTGATGATATTACGGACCGTAGATGGTGAAATCCCTAAATTACTATCAATAGCTGGTTGAGAAAGGTTTTTCTTAAACTGTTCAACAATTTGCTCATGCATTTGTTGACAAAGTGGTGACCCTCGCCCCATCCTTGTTTGTGAATGACTGAGCATTCCATGCAATCTACTTTTATACCCAATCATGGCACCCACCTGTTCCCAATTTGCCTGTTTACCTGTGGGATGTTCCAAATAAGTGTTTGATGAGCATTCCTCAACTTTATCAGTATTTATTACCACCTTTCCCAACTTCTTAGTCACGTGTTGCTGGCATCAAATTCTAAAGTTAATGATTATTTGCAAAAAAAAAATGTTTATCAGTTTGAACATCAAATATATTGTCTTTGTAGCATATTCAACTGAATATGGGTTGAAAATGATTTGCAAATCATTGTATTCCGTTTATATTTACATCAATAGCGGAGAAGCCTCAGCTGCCCTTCGTTGAATCTGGTTACGGACTTGAAAAAAATGTACACATACAACGAGCAGCCCTCGGGGGTTCGCCACTCTTGGGTTTGGCACGGCGGATCCAGTGCGCTGCACGACCTTCTGCAAAAATTGAGCGGTGAAGTCAGTCGGATGGGGGCCCTCACAGCACTCAGGGAGGCCCTCCAGAACCTCGCATTTTTGGAAAAGATATCCACAGTGGCAGTTAGCTTTTCGACGCTAGTGCGGAAATCAGTTAGCTCGTTAGCGTTAGCATTATCATTAGCCGTGAGCTCCAGGTTAGCAATGGCTCCACTATGGGACGAGAGAATGCTCTCGAATGACTACATAACAGCCGCTAGCTCTGCTTTGACAACAGATTTAAGATTGTCGAGGATGTCTGCTCGCATTTCGTCCATCATCTGACTTATGCTCCTAAAAGGGCCGAGTGGACAATTGACTCCTCTATGGTATCTGGATCCGGAGACTTGCAAGGCTTGGAGTGGTTTGGCTTGTCGGATTTCCCTCAAAGCCAGACATTGCGGAATTCACAGGGGCGATTTACAAAAAGTACCAAGGTCACATTTCTATGGAGCTTCCGCTGAGCATGTCCTGCACTGTCTATGCCCAGCCAGAAGTCCCCCTTTTTTCTACATTTAAACACTTCCCTGTGATCTACATAACATATACAATAATGGGGGTTCTTTGATCAAAATGTTGCATTGATTATGTTTTTCAGGATGTGCCGTTTGGTGGGTGGTCTTATGTATGTGCTTTCACTTTGACAGCGTCTTTTCTCTGCATCTTTTGCTGTAGTTTTTAGAGCTTCCATAGTGAGTATACTGACTGATTAAGTTAAATTTTTCGGGACTTATGCAGACCTCAAATACACAACAGCAGGTACCAATAACTTTAAAAAAAAAGTTGGTTTCGCATAACAGGACGAAACAAAACACCAGATAATATGACTCCCAAAAGTTCCATTTACACACACCATGAAACACCTGTATGTTGAAGCAAAGTCTGACTACGGTAGTTGTAATGCTCTAACAATCCATCAAATGGTGCAGCTTCTTAGCATACCAAAGTTATACTACAACATTTTGACATATTTTTGAAAGCTGTACGCAATGTTCTATATTCTCAATGAAACATAAAAGTTTTGGTCTTGCTTTCTTACTTGCTTGCTTCCTTTACTCAGGGGCGCCGCTAGGGATTTTGGGCCCCATGAAAAGAATCTTTACAGGGCCCCGAACACAGCGGCAACATTATAATTTCATCATCATTAGGGGCCTCTCTGGGCCCCCTCCATCATGGGCCCCTAGAATCCGTCTCCTTTACCCCCCCCCCCCCCTTTTCGGCGCCCCTGCCTTTACTTACCAACAGGCGTCAACCTGCAGTCCACAAGTATCTCTTATGTGTGACTGCCATCTACAGGTCACACACATCAAACAGCTTTACCACTTTAGTTACAATTTTTGCATTTACAACATTTCTCTATGACTCTGTGACTCAGTGCTTCTCAATCGCAATTATTTTCTGTTACGTCCCCCCAAGGAAGAAAACAATATTTCCGCGCCCCCCACTCTCCAACGGACTTTAGGCTGCTACTTTTTTCCCACGCTTTTTCTTCACTAACAGCCATATTGTTTCGTATTCAACAAATAGTTTTTATATAACACCGACAGAGACACTGAAAATATGAGTTATTGTTTGTGCTATGCGCCATATTTTGAAAGAGTTTGCTCGCTGCAGGTGCTGCGGGATGAAAATGTACCTAGTGGTTAGAGTGTCCGCCCTGAGATCGGTAGGTTGTGAGTTCAAACCCCCGGTCATACCAAAAGACTATAAAAATGGGACCCATTACCTCCCTGCTTGGCACTCAGCATCAAGGGTTGGAATTGGGGGTTAAATCACCATAAATGATTCCCGGGCGTGGCTACGCTGCTGCCCACTGCTCCCCTCACCTCCCAGGGGGTCATCAAGGGGATGGGTTAAATGCAGAGGACACATTTCACCACACCTAGTGTGTGTGTGACAATCATTGGTACTTTAACTTTAACTTACTTCCTGTTTCCTGTCTTGAGAATAAGTCACATTTTGTCGACTATTCGTTCATAGCGTTTCTACTCAAAAATAATTCTGTATTCATAATTCCAAGCAACGTTTGTAAGTTCTACAGTATAACTAAAAACATTCATACTTACTAAACCGTCCCATGTGTGATGTCTGTAGGAGTGTTTTTATGCATATTTGTACGGGCTATCGTAATGTAATCAAACTAACGTTAGCACTTGCGAATATGCTAACATGTTTACAAGTGTCTGTTAGCATTTTTATCTTACAATGGCATTCGTTTTGTATTGTCTCAGTTTCGTAAGTTCACCAAAAACGTCACTGTGAAGTTATTAAGTCTGTTTAGTTGATCAGAGAGCTTCTGTTTTGTTTAATCAGCCATTTTACTGCCGTTTTACAGGCACCGTTTGGAAACAATTAAGGTACGTATATCAAAATTCACAAAATATTTTGTACTGGTATATATCTGTGACATATAGTCTGGTGCGGCTAATATATGTAAACATACTTTTTCCTTGTGAAATTTGGTAGGTGCGGTTTAATTACCTGTGCGCTCTATAGCCCGAAAAATACGATAGTATCATTTGTCTATGAAATTGTTATAAGTACACCTCTGCACATCCTGCATATTATTAACATAAAAAAAACAACACACCGGTCTGTCCTTGTCTCCCACCGTAGTAACAGTGAAGCCAAGCGCTCTATACACTTTGTCATATTCTAGTGCGGCAAAAAAAGGATGTTCCTCAAGATCACATGCGCCCCCCTAGTATGGGGGAACAAGCCCCACTATTTGAGAAGGACTGCTTTAGTTCCAGACTTCTTCTTTTGTTTGAGATTGTCATTACTGCCGCATGTGGTGGAAAAGTGGATTACAACTAAGTATCCTGTGGCCCATACTGACCATAGATATTTTTTGGCAGCCCAACAATGGGCCCCATCCCTTTGGTTAAGAAACACTGATCTAAAGGACACCAATGAGATGATGGATTACCAACTCAATTTGCTTTTCCTTAAAATGTCAAGAGCATGTGTTTCTGTATGCGTGTGAGTACCAGTAATGAAATGGAGGTGTCTTAGCTGCCCAGCACAAAATTAATTTCACCATAAAAAAAATAAGATAAAGAAAGAGTCAAGTACAATGAAATGTCAGCTGTGTTTGGTTAAGAAACTTGCCGCCTAGGCAGGCCTGTCACCATATTCATTTTCTTCACACATCATCGGCGTTACAAAAATGACAATATGCACAAAGTAGTTGAAAGCTTCAATAAATACTTCATAGGAGTGACGTCACGTCCGGAAAAGTCTGTTGCCGCTCGCTGCCGCGCAAAAGCTAAATACTATCTTTCCATCTGTGTGTTTCTAATTGTTTATCTGTGTGTTTCTAATTGTTTTACTGCTTTTTTATCTTTTCAAATATATTTAGTAGTCTTATCAAACTTACAAAGCACCCACTCTGTATCTCACCGCCTCTCTCTCAGATAGCTGCTAGGCTTACGAAGCTAAGCTAGTCCCGGTACAAAGCAACTGCGCCCCGAAGGTGTCTGCTCCCTCACGCTGCTGCTACTCTTCGCCTATTGCTCCGAAGACAGCAATAATTCAACTTGGTTAAAGAAACAACTTGAGTATGGCTCCCTGCTCTTCGTGCACCGTTCTCATGAATAGGTTGGACCTACTAGGTAAACGTGTCCGCCAGTTAGAGCAGAGCAATTTCTTAACTTTACACACCATGGACATGTTTGCTAGCGTTAGCTGTAGCGAGCTGACTAGCCCAATTTGTAGCAACCCAAAGCGGCCTACAAGCCATGGTGAACCGGTTGAGACGCGTAATAGATTTATCCCTTTAGCTAGTCCTACACCCCAGTCTACCGGACACCACATCTTAGTCATAGGGGACTCCATCACCTGGAACATACAGCTTAGTAAACCAGCCATATTTAAGTGTATTCCTGGGGCCAGAACACCGAACATTGAAGCTAGTCTTAGGGAGCTGACTCGCAACATGCCTAATAAACACGTATGATATGTTAATCACACCACTAGCTACGCGAACATAGTTGTGCATGTCGGCTCCAATGACACGAGGATG
This sequence comes from Entelurus aequoreus, assembly GCF_033978785.1. Taxonomy (NCBI): domain Eukaryota; kingdom Metazoa; phylum Chordata; class Actinopteri; order Syngnathiformes; family Syngnathidae; genus Entelurus; species Entelurus aequoreus. The sequence continues at coordinate 49,664,992 of NC_084738.1, read as the reverse complement.
AGACAGTCAGAAATTACAAAGAGGAACATAGCTCAGACTTGTAATCTCGCTACAAGATGTCTTGGCATCGAGTACTTGACTCTGGCCCCCTGCTTGCAGGAAATGATGAGAGGTACAGCAGATTAGCCGTGCTAAACAAGTGGCTGGCTAGTTTTTGTAGAGAACAGGAACTAATGTGTATCGACAATTGGCCTTCTTTCTGGAGCAAACCGGGCTTGCTGAGAAGGGATGGCTTTCACCCTAACCGCTTGGACACAAGCAATTACAGTGTCTGTTAGCCCAGGTGAGGAGTCAGTTAAGCTAGAACTAAACAGCGGCAAGCTGGAAAATCCCTGCACACATAGGATTTCTCGTAGAATAATACATAACTCACATAATGTTGTTTTCTGTAGTGACTGTGCCAGATGTTAACCTGCATTATACTGATGTGGCAAATTATAACATGTTAAATTTATCGCAGCACCAAGAAAATCATCTCACGATCCACAACATATCAATTCCTAGATGTGATTGGAATAATTTAAGGCGCACTACACAACATAGACGTAACATTATTAGTATTAGTTATACGGATACCATTAACAAAAATACCTCAAAACAGCCCACTACCTTTAATATGGGCTTTTGAAACATCAAATCACTTTCTCCCAAAACGTTATTAGTTAATGAGGTTATTAAAGACAACAATCTTAACGTCATTGGTCTCAGCTAAAACCAGATTAATTTTTCCCGCTTAACAAGGCATCTCCTCTTAACTATACGGGTGCACATATTTCCTGTCCCCTTAAAGGGGTGGTAAGGTCGCACTAATATCCAATGAAAAACTTGACCTAACCTGACCTAAGTAATACATATAAATCCCTTGAGGTCTGTCAAACCGCTTCCTCTCCATCTGGCTGTTATCTATCGCCCCCTGGGGCCTATTCTGACTTTATCAGTGAATTTTCAGTGTTTGTCGCTGATCTCGTGATGCACACAGATAATATAATTATAATGAGGGATTTTAATATCCATATGAATACCCCGTCTGACCCTTCATTCGTGGTGCTCCAGACGATAATTGAGAACTGTGGTCTTACACAAGAAATAAATGAATTCACGCATTGCAACGGTAATACGATAGAGTGAATCATTGTCCGGAGTGTTACCACCTCCAAAGTTATGGTACTACTGTACACTATAGGAATGTCCAATCACTACCTTATAAAATTTAAAGTTCAGACTCATTGTCAACAAGCTACTAATAACCAATGATCTAGCACCCGCAACATTAATGCTGTCACAACTACGACTCTTGCTGGCCTACTGCCTTCGGAAATGGCAACATTCCCGAATTTATGTGGGCTCAATTAATAACCTCACTAACAACTTTAACGAAGCCCTGCGGAACATCATTGATAGTATAGCACCCCTGAAGCAAAAAAAGACCCCTAAAAGGCGTACCCCCTGGTTTACAGAATAAACCAGAGCTTTTAAACTATCATGTAGAAAGCTGGAACGCAAATGGCGTACGACTAAACTTGAGGTTTTCCATCCAGCATGGAGTGATAGTTTAATAATTTATACACACGCGCTTAACTTAACTAAAACTAATTACTGCTCCAATCTCTTCCGCCCCAGTAAAAACTATCCTAAATATTTGTTCAATACAGTAGCATCGCTAACCCAACAAGGGACTCCTCTTTGTAGCTGCACTCACTCGGCTGATAACTTTGTGCAGTATAGGGCTGTCAAAGTGTCAAACGAATAAAATATTTAATCACAATAATCACAGTTTATTCATAGTTAATTCAATATTAATCGCGATGAATCGAAGTTAAATATAATTTTTCGTTATTAATAAGTGCACCCTAGACAGATAATTTTCTACTTTATATTGCCATGACTGAACAATTAGTTCGCTTTAATGAAATGTTTTAAACATACTTTTTTTAAACAACTCAACACATAAAGCATATAAACATGCTTTTAATGACAATAACCCCCCCCCCCCCGGGGTTACCCACATATGCGGTCCTCTCCAAGGTTTCTCATACTCATTCACATCGACGTCCCACTGTGGTGAGTTTTTCCTTGCCCTTATGTGGGCTCTGTACCGAGGATGTCGTTGTGGCTTGTGCAGCCCTTTGAGACACTTGTGATTTAGGGCTACATAAATAAACATTGATTGATTGATTATTTGATTGATCGATTAAAAAAAAAACCTGCAGTGCATTGGTGTCTAGCCAGATTTTATATTTTTTAAGAATCCAAGTTTTCATGCTGTAAAAGCACTTACATTCAGAGGAGAGGCGCTACACTATAATGAAATACCAGTTTGATGCATTTATAACACAAAATGTGGATTGTTTCGATCATGTTTTGATTGTCAAAAATGTTTGGTAATGTAATTTAATCTGTGATATTGCAACCTGAATAAATGCTTCTGATATTCTGTGCATTATATGTTGTACAAGTTAATGGTATTTATATATCCACATGACAAGGTCTTAACCTTCTCTATTTATTAATAAAATGTAATATTCAGCCTGCAAAACAATCTGTAATTGCGGACTATCGGGTTATAAAATAATATACACAATATTTCAGTCTGCCAGAAAACATTTATTTAGGTAGAAATATCACACGTTACATTACCAAAGATCTTTGACAAAGCATAATTATAATGTAATACGATTTTTAATTTGTTTGGTAGTGAGATTGGATGTGATGCATAGCGCTATTAACATAAAGTGTGATTGGTAAGAGAGGAAATTGTCTTGACATGTTTTGATGAAAGTCTCCGATAAAAGTGACTCAAGACTTCCTCTCTACCGTCTGTTTTCTGCTGAGCTTTAATTCCATCTTTTAAAGCAGTTCTAGTAACAATCTACATTTTATGTTATTAATGCACTCAACTATTATGTAAACACGGACATGAAGCTCCTCCTCTCTACAAGGGGCAAAGGCGCCAGAAGGCATTTGCGCCAATGCTGTCGTCTCAAGGCGATTGAAGATAAACTAGTCTTGTCTTGTCTGCAAAATGACTTGCCATTGCTTTGGACCTGAGATTTCCATAATTTTCCCTTTTCTTTGTGCATTTCTGCTCGCTATATTCGAGCTTGTGGCTGAACAGTAAATGGACGCCATTACCTTTCTCCACGCTATGAGGGTCAAAAAGGAGTCAGGAACATGCGCATTAATACCATTGATCATCGTTGTTAAATCATTACAGCAGATATCGGCATCTACATCAGCAACATGATTTGCCTGAGTGGCTGGACAGAACAAAATAAATAATTATCACCGTTAAAAGAACTCATAGTTTTGAAAGCCCTAATATGTATACAGTGTCTTCAAAGTGTGCATTTTCTTTTATGAAATGGAGACTTTTGTCGAGGGGAGAACCGATTATTCATGTTTGCATGTATTCCTATTGGGAACTCTGCATCGCTGTATACATTTTTGGATTTACGAACCAAGTTCAGGAAACAATTACATTCGTAAATTGATGTTCCACTGTACTATCAATCCATCAACTTATTTATTATTGTTTTTATTCATTATTGTTTGTGTTACAAATTGAACGCAGGCAGTAAACAATCAAATGTATAAGGAACTGCTATAAAATGGGAACGGGGTCACGAGAAACTGGATACCGGTATATGTGATACCATATTGTTAACTGTATGCATGTTTGAAATACATTTAACCATAACCATGGGGGTAAATCAGGGCCAAGGTTTTGTACCTGAAAAAACTGACTTTGAAACTGAAAGTTCAGGTTTTGATGTTTATGGTTGAAAAATACATCAATGTATTCTAAATAAAAATACATTTGTTATGTCTTCGACGCAAGGCTGCGATTGTCGTGTTCCCCTCCAACGCAGGAAACAAGCAGGAGCGGCGTGTAGGTAAGATTTAAGGTTTTTAATTATTTTAAGGCAGGATCAAAAATACAAACGGAGGATACTAACGAGCATGGAGCTAAAAAACACAAAATGTCACAGAGCATGGAGCTAAAAAACACAAAATGTCACCAAGCACTTCACCCTTGCTCCTGATCACATCTCTAACGACTTTTCCTGGACATCAAGAAGGCTCAGCAGCGGCTACACTTCCTGAGAGTCCTCGGGAAGTACAACCTGAAGCCTGACCTGCTGCTGACCTTCTACCGCTCGTCCATCGAGAGCCTGCTGACCTACTGTATTACAGTATGGTACGGCAGCTGCACTGTAGCAGACAGGGAGAGGCTGCAAAGAGTGGTCAAGACGGCTCAAAAGATCATCGGCCGCCCTCTCCCCTCTCTGATGGACATCTACACCTCCCGCTGCCTCAACAGAGCCAGTGTCATCATCAAAGACAGCACCCACCCTGGCTCTGACCTGTTCCACCTGCTGCCCTCTGGGAAGCGCTACAGGTGCATTAAAACCAAGACGAACAGGCTAAAAAACAGCTTCTTCCCCAGGGCCATAACCACCCTGAACAGACTTCCCCATTGACCCTCATAACTGCCTTCTCTTCGGTGCAATAACCCATTCCACCAACCACCCTGTTTCATGTAGATATTCATGTACATATTCATTTTACCCTCTCTATAGAGTGTACACTTGTTTTATCGCACTGTATGGAATGGCCTCAATCTCATTACCCTGCATAATGACAATAAAGCTGATTCTGATTCTGATTCTGATAGCTGCTGGTTAGCGCCTTGCATGGCAGCTCCCGCCATCAGTGTGTGAATGTATGTGTGAATGGGTGAATGTGGAAATACTGTCAAAGCGCTTTGAGTAGCTTGAAGGTAGAAAAGCGTTATACAAGTATAACCCATTTATCATTTATTTATTTATAAGGGTGAAAAACCAGGAATGCTAGTGTGTACAAACTTACTACATGCAGCGAGGAGAAAAAACAGGAGAACGTAAATGTTGCCTATAGGAAACATTGACCCAGCAACTATTGCCGGGTGACAGGAAACTATAAAGGGGAGTGATTAACCAAAACACCTGGTGGGAACACTAATTGCTAAACTAAGACAGGTGAGGAGAATCAGTGCCCATGGAAACCAACAGTAAACAGGGAAAGAGGGTGCACCCAGGAAACAGACTAAAACAGAAACATTACCAACATAAATCATGCCATGATCCGAGTAAGGGATCATGACATAACCCCCCCTTAAGGGACGGATCCCAGACGTCCCAAACTAGAAACCCCTCCCCTACAAAAAAAACCCAGAATAAGTCAAAAGTCACGGGAGGGTGGAGGGAGGACTTGGTGGTGGGCCGCTAGGCCATGTGTCCTCGAAGCCACCGGGGACAAGTCAGGTGGCGGCGGCGGCTAGATTGTCACTGCAATCGTCGAGGCGGGCGACCTCGGAACGGCCATGTCTGTGGCCGTTGAGGAGGCGGACGAGACTGGCGCCAGAACCTCAGCAGTCTTTGAGTCCTGTACCCAAGTCTGGGGTGTCGCTGCTGTTGGCGCCAAAGGCGTCCATGAATAGTCCAGAGACGAGGAGGTGGGCGGCGCCGTGGTGCGGCCCGCCAGACACGAGGAAGTGGGCGGCTCCGAGGTGCGGCCCGCCGGACACGAGGAGGTGGGCGGCGCCGTGGTGCGGCCCGCCGGACACGAGGAGGTGGGTGCGTCGTAGGCGAGGCAGGCGTGGAAGCCGCGGGAGGCGTGGTAGGCGAGGCAGGCGTCGTCGCCGTGGAAACAGGAAGCGTCGTCGCCGTGGAAACAGAAGGCGTCGTCGCCGTGGAAAACAGGAGGTGTCGTCGCCGTGGAAAACAGGAGGCGTCGTCGCCGTGGAAACAGAAAGCGACAGCGTGGGCGGGGCCAGAGGCGAAGCAGGCGGCTCGTCTGCCGGCGTGGGCGGAGCCAGAGGCGAAGCAGGGGGCTCGTCTGCCGGCATGGGCGGAGCCAGAGGCAAAGCAAGAGGCGAAGCAGGCGCTCGTCTGCCGGCGTGGGCGAAGCCAGAGGCGACGGCCTGCTGTCTACCAGGCCGTTGAGAGACAAGAGGCGGTCAGCTCGCTCGGCGTCGAAAAGCTGGTAAAGCCGCAACAATAAAGTCTTAAACGCATTGTACTTGTCTCAGCACGCCTATAACTCTCTGCATCGTTTGAGCGTCCAGAGCAGCGACAACATGGTAGTACTGTGTCTCATCTGTTGTAATGCTCCAAAGCCGAAACTGGGCTTCCACATGCTGGAACCAGGGCTCAGGATCGTGCTGCCAGAACTCCGGGGGTTTCACTGTTGCAGCAAGTATGGCAGGAGCCGCTACTGGCAGTTGTAATGGTGCCGAGCCGTCAGGCATGACGAGACCAGCAGCAATAAACATGTCCTATAAACGTTGAGGTCATCAATGTGGGAGTCGTGAAAATAAGGCAACAGAGCAGTAGTTCTGAGCCTTGGAGCAGGTGCAGGGACCGGAATCAGCCATGGTGCAGGAACCGGAAGCAGCCATGGAGCAGGAACCGGAAGCCGCCGTGGTGCAGGGGCCGGCAGCCGCCGTGGTGCAGGGACCGGAAGCCGCCGTGGTGCAGGGACCGGAAGCCGCCTTGGCGCTGGAGCAGGAGGCGGAGAGTCTGTCGTTGTGGGCGGAGCCAAAGGCAAGGCAGGCAGCTCGTCTGTCGGCGTGGGTGGAGTCAGATGCAAGGAGGGCGGCTTCAGGCCCACTACCGAACAGGACTGTTCCTCCCTCTCCAGCTCCTTCAGCACCCCCTGGTACCATTCGTCCATCCACGCTGCGCTGTACTTCTCTGGAGAGTCCTATTTGCTTTGCGGCGCTGGTGCAGGAAGTGGGGCCGAAGCCAACAGCGCCCTCGCCGGTGGAGAGGCAGGCAGCAACCTCAGTGGAAGGAGGTCTGCTTGCCTCGCTGACACTCTACCAGCACTGCACCCCCCCCCCCCCCCCCCCCCCCCCCTCAGGAACAAGATTCCAGACGCTAGATTGAGCTGGTGGGGGGAGCTGTTGTGCAAGTCCAGCGGGAGCAGAGGGCACGGGTGGGTGCGCTCTAGGAAGACTGGGAGCTGGCCTTGTGCGTGTACACCGCTCGCGCCTCTCTGGACACATGCCTGCCGGTGGTGTCTGAGGGGAGGAGAAGCCGCACGGGAAGAGCCTGGAAGTCAGCGTTGGGGGAAAAGTGTCCATTTTGCACCCCTCATATGCATGCGCCTCTGTGCCGGCCCGCTGCCCAAGCCTTCGCGTACCGGGTGGCGTGGACGACGTCCGGGTGGCTTGAGAGTGGGAGAGGAAGAGGGTCTCTGCTTCCGTCAACTTAGCCATAAGCTGCCCCCATGCTACCATGGCGTCGGTCGGAAGATATCTTCGGACAGCTCGTCTTCGTCCTCGTATTCCCACGGCTGGGTGTCCGCTTGAAGCTCCAGGAGGATACCTTGTTTGTCCTTGTCGGACAGGAACACTTCGTCAGGCTGGGTCAATCTGTTACATTGCAGGCGCATGGCTGCGCTGGTCGTGTTCCCTCCAACGCAGAAAACAAGCTGGAGCAGCGTGCAGGTAGGATTAAGGTTTTAATATTTAAACGCAGGGCAAAAATACAAAACAAAACTCAGACACTAACAAGCGTGGAGCGGCAAAGCAAATAGTCACCAAGGGTGAACAGCGAGGAAGAGTAGCGTGTACAAAAATATACTTGAGGTAGGAGAAAAAACTAGGACAAATGTAATTGTTGCGTATAGCAAACATTGACCCAGCAACTAGTGCTGGGTGGCAGAAAACTATAAAGGGGAGTGATCAACCAAAACCCCTGGTGGGAACACTAATTGCTAAACTAAGACAAGTGAGGAGAATCAGTGCCCATGGAAACCAACAGTAAACAAAAGGAAAGAGGGTGCACCCAGGAAATAAGACTAAAACATAGGAAACTACTAAACATAAATGATGACCCGGGTAAGGGATCATAACACATACGAATGAGTAAGTAAATATTGCATTATTAAATTACCATGCATAGTTATGATTCACATAATGAGATCAATAAGATCTTCTCATTTTTCATTAAGGTTCAAGATGTTTAACATGATTATTCTTCCTTGTACTTGGAAAACAGTTTCTTAAAGGCCTACTGAAAGGAAATGTTCTTATTTAAACAGGGATAGCAGATCCATTCTGTGTGTCATACTTGATCATTTCGCGATATTGCCATATTTTTGCTGAAAGGATTTAGTACAGAACATCGACGATAAAGTTCGCAACTTTTGGTCGCTGATAAAAAAAACCTTGCCTGTACCGGAAGTAGCGTGACGTCGCAGGTTGAAGGGCTCCTCACATTTCCCCATTGTTTACACCGGCAGCGAAAGCGACGATTACCCCATTAATTTGAGCGAGGATGAAAGATTTGTGGATGAGGAACATGAGAGTAAAGGACTAGAGTGCAGTGCAAGACTTTCATTTTTCGCTCTGACCGTAACTTAGGTACAAGGTCTCATTGGATTCCACACTTTCTCCTTTTTCTATTGTGGATCACGGATTTGTATTTTAAACCACCTTGGATACTATATCCTTTTGAAAATGAGAGTCGAGAACGCGAAATGGACATTCACAGTGACTTTTATCTCCACGACAATACATCGGTGAAGCACTTTAGCTACGGAGCTAACGTGAGAGCATCGGGCTTAACTGCAGATAGAAACAAAATAAATAAGCCCCTGACTGGAAGGATAGACAGAAGATCAACAATACTATTAAACCCGGGACCTGTAACTACACGGTTAATGCTTTCCAGCCTGGCAAAGCTTAACAATGCTGTTGCCAACGACGCCATTGAAGCTAACTTAGCTACGGGACCTCACAGAAAACATTAGCTATCCACCTACGCCAGCCCTCATCTGCTCATCAACACCCGTGCTCAACCTGTGTTCCAGCGATCGACGGCGCGACGAAGGACTTCACCCGATCATCGATGCGGTCGGCGGCTAGCATCGGATAGCGCGTCTGCTATCCAACTCAAAGTCCTCCTGGTTGTGTTGCTGCAGCCAGCTGCTAATACACCGATCCCACCTACAGCTTTCTTCTTTGCAGTCTCCATTGTTCATTAAACAAATTGCAAGATTCACCAACACAGATGTCCAGAATACTGTGGAATTTTGCGATGAAAACAGAGCTGTTTGTATTGGGATACAATGTGTCCCAATACTTCCGCTTCAACCATTGACGTCACGCGCAAACGTCATCACATCTAGACGTTTTCAACCGGAAGTTTCCCGGGAAATTTAAAATTGCACTTTATAAGTTAACCCGGCCATATTGGCATGTGTTGCAATGTTAAGATTTCATCATTGATATATAAACTATCAGACTGCGTAGTCGGTAGTAGTGGGTTTCAGTAGGCCTTTAAAGTGGATCATATTAGTACATTGCTTATTCATCCATTCCATAATTGAATGCCAAAAGTTGTAAGTGGTGTACATGCATGCACATGTTTTAGATTACATTTTTCTCTAAGGTTATATGTATCTTCATTTTTGAGAATAATTCTTGTTCATTTTGGGTAGCAAGTTATAGTTTGCTTTGGACATAATTTTTACGGTTTGAAAATGCACCAAATCATTGGATTTCAATTTTTAATATTTAATAAATAAAGGGTTTGAATGCATCCAATGCTATGTATTATTCTAAGTGACCTCCTTTGTAGCACGGTTAGTGAATGAAGTGTATTTTTGTAGTTATTTTCCCATATTTTTACACAATAGCTCAGCAGGAGAGAATATGGAAGAATTTTTGGTCTGGAACATATTTCGCTTTACGACTGGTAAACAAAACTGCAGCCAGTATGTCTCTGGCTATGGTTGTTGACTGCTTCCTCAGCACTACTACTACTACTAGTGAGTACATATCACAAATTGATGTTGAGTTACTAACGTTAGCATATGCTTCATTTCCAGCTTTGCCAGAGCACTTAAATAAATCAGCAACATTGCACGTTGTCACAAAACCATCTTTCATTTTGAACATTTGTCAACTGTGTCGTTTGCAAGCAGGTGGATCACTGTGCACGCGTGGCACGGCGCGCTGTAATTTAGGTGCAATGCAAAAATGGGAATTTAATGCTTGGCTGTTGAAATTCATAATATGGCACGATTTGTCGGGTCATTTGTACTGTTTGTCAGCCTTTACATCCCACTGGCAAGATTTCTTGCTCTGCATGCTGCAACCTGTACAAGATGTTGGCTTGAACTGAATTAGTTCCTATGTTTCGTGAAGGCAGTGCTTCTCAAATATTTTCTGTTACACCCCCCAAGGAAGTAGAAAATAATTCACGCCCTCACACTGTCCACCGTGACTATAACTAGTGTAAGCTGTCTAAAAAATTGTTACAATTATACCTCTGGATTACATTGTAAGCTTATTAACATAAAAGGAAACAACACATCTGTATTTCCTCGTCTCCCACCATGGTTACAGTGAAGCCAAGTGCGACATACGCTTAATCATATTCTGGTAAGGCAAAAAAAGCATGTTCGAGTTCACACGTGCCCCCCTGGCATCACACCGTGCCCCCCCAGCGGGGCCCGCCCCACTATTTGGGAAGGGCTGCGTAAAGGCAACGTGAAGAGGACGCCCCATTTTGCTGATTGGTCTGTCATGAGGCCACGCCCCTCGCACCACGTACATGGGAAAAAAGGGTCAAAAGTCTGAACTGGAAAAAAACAGTTTAGAATTTGAAAAAGAAGGTGAAGATGTGAAACTGTAAAAATAAACATTTCATCTGAAAAATGTAAAGGATCAAATATCAAAATATATGAAACTGAAAAATTAAAATAATTCATTAAAACAAATTTAAGTGTGAATTAAAAATATATATTAAACTTTAAAAAAAACGGTGTTAATTAGTTTTAATACATTGATGTATTTTTCAACATAAAAACCTTAACTTTCAGTTTCAAAGTACATTATTCCAGATACAAAACTTTTGGCCCTGATTTACATCTATACATAACCATCTATTATTTTAATTTACTTTTTACTTGTATAAAATGTAATACATTTTGCAGATTGGTAACATATTACTCCCCCAAATATCGATATAAGGTTGTTGTTTTTTTAAATCACAAAAGCACAAAAACACAGGGCACAGACAAAATATTTGCACTCACAGTATATATAGTATAAAAAGACCAAGGTAACCTTCCGTAATATGCATGTATTGGACTATGAAATGAAAACCCATGCAGCAAAACATTTGTTGCACAATCTGTGGACGTTTGTCGACAATAAGGAAATCATATTATCTGTATGACAGAAGTGAAGCCCCTATACGGGGACATCCATATGGCAAACGGTACACCAAAGTATACACCGTATATACTGTATGCTCGTGCTCTTGGCTGCATGCCTTAAATTGTGGCAGCTGCTTCACCTAGAATGACTCATAATACCTACGAAGGTCACATGCCTTATGAATGCTAATTTTTGCATTAAATCGACAACAAGTCGACAAAAATTAATTTTAAAGCAAAGTCTGCACCGTGGATTTACAATATTACGGAATGCGAAGGCAGCTCAATGGAAAGTGGACATTTGTGTCTGTGTGTGTGTGCGTGTGTGTGTGCGTGTGTGTGTGATTGTAGGTTTGGCCCAAGCTTCTGTCTCTCCATGCAGTCCAATAATCTCTTGAATTTAACTCCATAAATGGTTTTCATTTATGGATGATAATAACTTTTTGCATCATTATGAGTTTTTGAAACTGCTCCAATATTAAATTATTTTATTAGACACATTAAACGACTAGCTATGTACTGTTTAGTATAAAAAAGGATGTTGATGTCGACCACTCAATTTGTGGCTCAGTTAATCCTGCATTTGTCCTGACTCCGTGTTTGATATCCTTCCTCAAAGCTTTCCACTGTAATTGAGACTGCAGGTTAGTATAAATATGTATCTATATATCTGTTAGGGCTGTGAATCTTTGAGCACCACACGATTCGATTCAATTCTTGGGGTTAACAATTCGATTTAGAATCGATTCTAGATTTAAAACGATTCTTGATTCAAAATCAATATTTTTTTTTTAAATAACATTGGGTGCCAATTCTATGATTAATACATTCCTTCATGAAATAGATAAACAGCTCTAATTCTATCCTAACATTTAATAAAGTCAAATACGTAATGTAAGGCAACAAGAGAAGTATCCAACATTTTTATTTTCTATAGTAAATCTATACAGCAGATATGGGCATCTATATCAACAATATGATTTGCTAGATAGGACAGATAAAAAAGTCTATATATATATATATATATATATATTTTTTTTTTAATTGTTTATTTTTTTCTCATTGATTAAGAATTGTTACAAATAATATGGCTACCGTGCTAAACACCCCAGCTGTCATATTGTGAGGTTTGCCAATGCTACAGCAGTAGTGGGATGTATTATTATTTTTAAATACATATTGTTTTATACACAATTGTAAGCATTTATATTTTTCACAAATTTTTACTTATTTTAATACACATTCTCATTAATTCAACACATTGTAATGAACATATAAATAAGCCATTAACAAGAGTGGGTGCATGCTCACTGCTTCGAGTAAGATAGCTCACACATTTCCACAAATACATTGAGTAGATTACAGTAAGGGCCAATTTTCAGTTAACTTTACTGACTTCATTATGTCTCCAATGCAGCAATGTGCCATGTAAGTGACAATTAATATCAATGCTCAAAAAGGATGAAACGGCCACCAATATTAGTCGCAAATGTGTCGCTTATTTCTTGACTAAAGACAAAGTCTAAACTGACTAAAACTCTTCTGCGGGTGCTATTTTCCGGCTATATTTAGCACATATAAAATCTTTGTACAAACTGGCACAGTTACACACACAGCTGTGAGAATGTAGGAGATTGTGCCACAAAGACAGCCGGACAGATCAAGAATCCTTCGTCCTATGTACGTCTATGCATATTTGGACTGTCAGGAAAAAAATATTATTAACGATATTGTCTATTCAGCAATGTAATTTTATAATTGTATATCTGCTGGCAGGCACGGTGCAGGCACGGTGAAACAGGGGCTATTGAGTGTGCCTCGTAATATGAAGGTCCTTGGTTCGATTCCGGGGCTTGGGGTCTTTCTGTTTGGAGTTTGCATGTTCTCCCTGTGACTGCGTGGGTTCCCTCCGGGTACTTCGACTTCCTCCCACCTCCAAAGACATGCACCTGGGAATAGGTTAAGTTAAGTTAAAGTTAAAGTACCAATGATTGTCACACACACACTAGGTGTGGTGAAATTTGTCCTCTGCATTTGACCCATCCCCTTGATCACCCCCTGGGAGGTGAGGGGAGCAGTGGGCAGCAGCGTAGCCGCGCCCGGGAATCATTTTTGGTGATTTAACCCCCAATTCCAACCCTTGATGCTGAGTGCCAAGCAGGGAGGTAATGGGTCCCATTTTTAAAGTCTTTGGTATGACCCCTGATGCTGAGTGCCAAGCAGGGAGGTAATGGGTCCCATTTTTAAAGTCTTTGGTATGACCCCTGATGCTGAGTGCCAAGCAGGGAGGTAATGGGTCCCATTTTTAAAGTCTTTGGTATGACGCGGCCGGGGTTTTTGAACTCACAACCTACCGATCTCAGGGCGGACACTCTAACCACTAGGCCACTGAGTAGGTTGATTGGCAACACTAAATTGGCCCTAGTGTTTGAATGTGAGTGTGAATGTTGTCTGACTATCTGTGTTGGCCCTGCGATGAGGTGGCGATTTCCGATCTGCTGGCTGACTTAAGGGAATGATTAAAACAAATTCAATTGATGCGTTTGGGTGTCTGCTAGCGTGATTTGTTTTTTTTAAATGCAGTTGTTTTTTTTCATGCAGGAAATACATTATCATAAATTGTGCTGTTAAAGTTAACACAATAATAACACCTTAGAGGGGAACTGCACTTGTTTTAGGAAATCTGCCTATCGTTCACAATCATTATGAGAGACAAAAAAACAGATGCATTTTTTTAATGCATTCTAACTTGTAAATAAACGTAAATAAAAGTCAGCTTCCAGAGGAGACAATGGGAGGGTCCTTTATCCCGCCTACAAAGTCTTTTAAATAATCATTCAAAAGCCACCAACAATACTCTATTTATATTTTGTGACCTGAATATTAACCGAAACACAAACAAACAATTTATAGCAGCGCCATGATCACTAGCTTGTGTTGCTACATGTTGACATCACCGGCTGGTGAGCTGATTCCTTGCCTTGGGGCTTGTGGAAGTTTATTTTAGATCATAAAAAATTCCCCTCAATTTATTAGTAAAAGGTTGAAGACATAATCCGACAAGTTAGTTAATTTTGATAGCCACTTTAGACCCGGTAATGACGAGAAAGACACAAAAAGACGTTGGTTTGCACCCACCCTTTTTTTTTATCCCTTGGCAAGGATTATGATTCATCCATCCATCCATTTTCTACCGCTTGTCCCTTTCAGGGTCGCGGGGGGTCGCTGCAGCCTATCTCAGCTACGTTCGGGCGGAAAGCGGGGTACACGGGGATTATGATTCAATCTTCATCTAAACAAGACTATATCAACATCCTAAAAGTCGGCATCCCAGTGAGAGCAGACATTGTACAGTAAGTGATGTTTTATTATGTTTGTTGGCTCTCATGAAGTCGGCAGTGAGTAGTAATCAGTGATGTTGTTGAAAGAAAAAGTGAACGCTCTGATGCGTTTGCCAAATTAATGCGCCGCTGTATGCTTAAAATGAGCAACATCCGTAAATATTACTTGTAATTACATTATAGGCAGAATAGAGCGACTCTAATAGGCTCTATTGTAGAAACACTTTTGCTTGCATTTATTTACTAATAGGAATGCATACAAAAAGAAAACCATATGTATTCCTGTCTTACATAAGGATTGTGAATGAAAGCGGAAAAAAAGGGCAGTTACCCTTTAACGATAAGTTCCTTTCATGGTGCAATTTTTTTTAAACGCGATTAACGCACTGACTCTTTTTAGGATAGGATAGGATAGGATAGGTCTTTATTGTCATTGCAACAAGTACAACGAAACTAAGTTTTTAGCACAAACCCGTTCAAGATTAGACAAACAATCAGTGTACAGGGTTACAGAACAGGAACGCTGATGGGTCGCCATGTGGCGCCCCGTAAAAGGTGGGAAAAAGGCAAACCGTTGGGGAAGAAGATGAGTAAAAAAATACAATCTAGACTGGGCTCCTAAGGGGGCCTAGTCTGGAGTGGGGAAAAAATTCCATGCCATGCACTCATAAACATGTTACATTTTTGACCCACTGTCCATTTCGTAGTGCGGGAGATGTACTGGCGTTCAATTACTGTTGAGCCACAAGCTCGAAAATAGCGAGCAGAAATACACAAAGAAAAGAGTACATTATGGAAATCCAAAGTCCAAAGCTATGGCAAGTCGTTCTCCCAACAAGACAAGACTAATTTGTCTTGGATCGCCATGAGACGACATCATTGGTGCAAAAGAGTGCTGGCGCGCTTTGCCATATGCAGAGAGGTGGAGCTTTACTTCCCTGTTTGGATTACGGTTGAGTGCATTGATAACATAAAATGTAGATTTTTACACTAACTGGTTTAGTAAAATGGAATAGAAGTTCAGCAGAAAAGAAAGAGTAGGCAGGAAGTCTTGAGTAATTTTTTACTTTCACTTAGTCAAAACATGTCAAGACACCTCTTCTCATACCAATCACATACTTCCGGCTTCACAATAATAGCGCTACACATCAAATCCGGTCTAACTACAATAACAAAATGAAAGCTTATCTTACATTATAATCATGCTTTTTTCTGTAATGTAATCTTTGATATTTATACCTGGTAAATTGAAATAAAGTGTATATTCTTTTATAACCTGTTCTGATTGATAGTCCGCAATTACAGAATGTTTAGCAGTCTGAATGTTACATTTTATTAATAAATAAGAGAAGATTAAAACATTGTCGTGCAGAGATATGAATACCATCAACTTGTACAATATGTAATGTACAGAATATCAGAATAATTTATTTAGGTAGAAATGTCACAGTAAAAATTTCGTGTTATTAATGTGTGTAACTGATATCTAAACATGATGTAGCTCCTCTCCTCTGAATGTAAGTGCTTCTACAGCAGGAATACAAATTCTGTATTCCTACAAAATACAATATCTGGCAAGATTAAAACACACTGCGGGTAATTTTTTTAAAATCGTGATTAAAAGCGTGTTTATGCCCATTTTGTGTTGAGCTGTTTAAAAAAGTATAATGTTTAAAAAATAATTTCATTAAAGCAAACTAATTGTCCATTCGCTATTAATAAAAACTTAAAAATTACCATATTTTTCAGACTATATGGCCTACTTAAAATCCTTTCATTTTTTCAAAAATCGACAGTGTCCCTTAAAACCCAGTGCGCCTTGTGCATGTATTCACTTTGCTTGTGCTGACCTCAAACCAACTGAATATGGTACATGGTGTAATGATTAAATGTGACCTGTAGATGTGCA
Source organism: Entelurus aequoreus (assembly GCF_033978785.1). NCBI lineage: Eukaryota > Metazoa > Chordata > Actinopteri > Syngnathiformes > Syngnathidae > Entelurus > Entelurus aequoreus. The sequence goes on along the minus strand of NC_084738.1, from coordinate 49,648,528 downwards.
GTCACACATAAGAGATACGTATGGAGTGCAGGTTGACGCTTGTTCAATAAATTACTCTGGTAAGGACCTTTAAGACCAAAACTGTGATGTTTCACTGAGAATATAGAACATTACACACAGCACTCAAAAAAGTGTCAACATGTTTTAGTACAACTTTGGTAAACTATAAAGTCGCACTGCTTAAATTGATTGTTGCCGCATAACAGCGATCGTAGTCAGACGTAATGTGCTTTAACATACGGGTATTATTATGGAGTGTGTATAAGGACCCCAAACTAGCACCTATTAAAATAAATGATCTGGCATATTTATTTCGATTTGACTCAATTTTTTTGTTTCTATTCTTATCTGTTGGTACCCCCTGTTCTGTATTTGGGATCTGCCTAGGTCCCGAAAATTTGCGTGCGCCCGCATACGTAGTTTGCGCCATAGTCAATAGCCTCCTTGTTTTTCTCTATTATCTCGTTGTGGGGCATTCATCCTCCGCTGTTGCCTAAGTAGTACAAAGTAGCTTACAGTTCTAACTTACTGTATAAATGTCAGTAGACTGCATATGGAATTGCTAATAACTACAACAGGAGCCATGTGAATAAATACACCCACAAAATAGCGAATCCTAAAGAGACGGTCAGAAAACAGCTTGAAGACGGTCTGTAAAACATAATCTATGCAAAATATTGATCAAAGAACTACCATTACATGGTATGTGTACCACAAGGAAGTGTTTTAAATGTAGAAAAAAATAAATCATAATATGACCTCTTTAATTCGCCTTATAATCCGGTACACTTTGTGTATGAAAATAGACTCAAACAAACCCGTTTATCGACAGTACGCTTTATATTCCGGCGTGCTTTACAGTCAGAAAAATATGGTATCTGTCCAGGGTACACTTATTAATGCTGAAACATTATATCTATCTGAATTACTGTAACGTATATATTGCATTGTATTTGTCCCGGCCAGAAATCTGTGTTCTAAGAACTCCGGCTTATTAGTGATTCCCAGAGCCCCAAAAAAGTCTGCGGGCTATAGAGCGTTTTCTATTTGGGCTCCAGTACTCTGGAATGCCCTATCGGTAACAGTTAGAGATGCTTCCTCAGTAGAAGCATTTAAGTCCCATCTTAAAACTCATTTGTATACTCTAGCCTTTAAATAGACCCTTTTTAGACCGAATGATCTGCCGTATCTTTTCTGCTCTGCCCCCCTCTCCTTGCCCTGATGTGGGATCTGAGCCGAGGATGTCGTTGTGGCTTGTGCAGCCCTTTGAGACACTTGTGATTAAGGGCTATGTAAATAAACTTTGATTTATTGATTGATTGATTTGTGATTGTTGCGATTAATTTAGAGTTAACTATGAACAAACTGTGATTGTCGCGATTAGATATTTTAATCGTTTGACAGCCCTAATTATAAATATATCTCCTATATGACAAAAAACATCTTGCCATATGCATTTTCTTGCATTTGGATCACAGCCTACCCGCAGAGCGTGTCAGTGTGCTAAAAAAAGTTTCTGTTGTCTAAAGATTGCGATTGTACTGCAGAAAAGTTTCTACAAATTATAGGTGTGTTGCTTGTTAAGCAACATTGCAAAACAGCACAAGTTGGAGAGCATAATAATATGAATATGGCGGGAAAATCCTCATTTAAAAACAGCGGTGTGCGCCACTTTTGTACTTTTTATCAATTGTACACACAGTCTTAGTAGATCACACGCAACACACCTAGTCTGAACACGCTATTTAACACGTTATTTTAATCTTAGTAGATCAGGCCTAAAGAGCATTAGACATCATACAACCAACCCATGTTCATGAATGCTAAAGTTCTCATTGATTCTGTGCTGTTACAAGATCTCGAAGAGGAGATTACCGTATTTTTTGGAGTATAAGTCGCTCCGGAGTATAAATCGCACCGGCCGAAAATGCATAATAAAGAAGAAAAACACATATATGTCACATTTTTGGGGAAATTTATTTGATAAAACCCAACACCAAGAATAGACATTTGAAAGGCAATTTAAAATAAAGAATAGTGAACAACAGGCTGAATAAGTGTACGTTATATGACGCATAAATAACCAACTGAGAACGTGCCTGGTATGTTAACGTAACATATTATGGTAAGAGTCATTCAAATAACTATAACATATAGAACATGCTATACGTTTACCAAGCAATCTGTAACTCCTAATCACTAAATCGGTTGAAATCTTATACGTCTAGTCTCTTACGTGAATGAGCTAAATAATATTATTTGATATTTTACGGTAATGTGTTAATAATTTCACACATAAGTCGCTCCTGAGTATAAGTCGCACCCCCGGCCAAACTATGAAAAAAACTGTGACTTATAGTCCGAAAAATACGGTACCCTTCCTGACTTGCCTATATTTTAAAAAGAAAGAAACATATGAACAACAACAGCAGGGGTTAACAAAATAGATACGACTGCAAATCAACCACAGAGATAAAAGTAAGTGTAATGGTTATTGTATGTATCTGTATGTCTTAAATAAACATTAATATTATAATTTAGTTCAAAGCAGTCCATTAGGATGTTTATTTGTGATGCTCGTGTGGTTGGCTTTGGAATGCTGCTGGTGGAAAAAAACTAAACTAATAATTGTCTCAGAAAGGTAGCTCACATAAGGAGTTATTGTTTTATTATTGTTTCATTTACTCATTGTATTTAATATTTTTACCTGTGTATTTTAAATATCTTTAATGTGTTCTGTGTACGGTATGACTGACTTTTGAGGTCATTCATGTATATTTTATGTATAAGATCTGACTTACACTAAAACTCGACTTACATCCTTGTGTAGAACAAAACTTATTCATAACCCGAGGACCTCCTGTATTCAGCCATCCCTCCTCGTTAGAGGAATATTGCACAATAACAAGCTACCTTTAGGACCAGTTTAACTTAAAACACAATTGTATACAAGACACATACGAATGGGGTCCTAGCTCCATCAATTTGCAGGTATTTGGCCTGGAAAATGTTGAATAACCCAGATCTAACATTTGAAAAGAAAAGACAATCGGATATCACTCCAATATAAAACAAAAAGTATCAGATTATATCAGCTAACATTTAACATTTCTGATATAAGCACTCCTATACAAGCAAGCCTGCAGCACATTTCCTTGTGCAAAGCTGGACGGCCAGTTACAGCTGAATGTCCTCCAATATGCACACAAGGTTGCTCTTTTCTTGTATTTTAGTGAAGTAATTTACAAAAGGTAAACATGGTGGGCTATTAGCCTGGCAGTTGGCAGCTATACAACATCCACACACATAAGCACACAATATCACACAAGCTAGACATACGTAATTGAACAATATTGCAGTCTAAAACACCACATTTGCAAATAAAAAGAAATAAATCAAATAATTATAGCTGCATGTTACTTACGGATAGAAAGTCTCCAAGGCAGAAGCTTATTAGAAAGTATCCAGGAACAAACCTGCCAGCATAATTCAATTTACTGTGTCATAAACTTCATTTTATGAACTGTTGTGGCCACCAGGTGTTATAAAAAAAAATTAAAATGCAACTTAAAGGGGTTATATTATGATTTTCGGCCAAAACCCTTCGAATGTGTCTCCGCCCTGTCAGCCATGTGTAGTTTTCAGCGCTTCCAAGTCGACTAGATATAGATTAGAAATTACAACGGTGGAGGATTTTAGCATGCATGTGCATGTACGAGCCAGTCTGCCCCACAACAAGAGGATAGAGAAAAATACGGAACATACTGACTACAACTTTGGACTACAGCTGGATAAAAATGGTGGACTCACACAAACCTCTTCAGGTAAACCACTACCATATTTAGAGATACTCTCTGACATAACTAAGGCAAAATATAAGTCTACAATTCCAAACGACTCTTTTGACACAACTTTGAAAGAAGGCAACATTGTTTTAAAAACATCTCTGCCATGCCTCCATGGTTTGATTTCATATTTTTGGGACTTAAGGGGATCACCAATGCACCAAAACAGGTGCCAAAGGTAAGGTAAGAAAAGCAGATTTTTTTCTTCAAAATTGTACTTCTTTAAGGCACTACCAGTTTTCCGTTTGTGGTACTGCTTTGGTGAGTTCGGATTGTGTGTTATAAAATAGTTATTTCTCTGGATATGGTGTCCATATGCCAGGCACACAATGTTAAAATTGAAGTTTTCAGTGATGCAAGGTGTAGAGGTACAAAACTCAAAACCAGTGAAGTTGGCAGGTTGTGTAATTTGTGAAATAAAAACAAAATACAATGATTTGCAAATACTTTTCAACCTATATTTAATTGAATAAACTGCAAAGACAAAATATTTAATGTTCGAACTGAGAAACTTCTTTTTTTTTGTGCAAATAATCATTAACTATAGTTACTGACAGTGGTTTTCTGAAGTGTTCCTGAGCCCATGTGGTGATATCCTTTACAGACTGATGTCAGTTTTTGATGCAGTACCGCCTGAGGGATCCAAGGTCATGGGTATTCAATGTTACGTGCAGTGATTTCTCCAGATTCTCTGAACCTTTTGATGATATTACGGACTGTAGATGGTGAAGTCCCTAAATTCCTTTCAATAGCTCGTTGAGAAATGTTGTTCTTAAACTGTTCGACAATTTGCTCACGCATTTGTTCACAAAGTGGTGCCACATCCTTGTTTGTGAATAACTGAGCATTTCATGGAAGTTGCTTTTATACCCAATCATGGCACCCATCTGTTCCCAATTAGCCTGTTCACCTGGAGGATGTTCCAAATAAGTGTTTGATGAGCATTCCTCAACTTTCCGAGTCTTTTTTGCCACTCGTGCCAGCTTTTTTGAAACATGTTGCAGGCATCAAATTCCAAATAAGCTAATATTTGCAAAAAATAACAACGTTTTCCAGTTCGACCGTTAAGTATGTTGTTTTTGCAGTCTATTTAATTAAATATAGGTTGAAAAGGATTAGCAAATCATTGTATTTTGTTTTTATTTATGATTTACACAACATGCCAACTTCACTGGTTTTGGGGTTTGTACAAGTATCAAATTGTTCTAACTTTTGGTTCGTTACAGACGGGTACTGATTTTCCACACAGTACACATTAAGTGAGGGACAGAACGTGTGCTCCTCATCTATTCAGTAAACAAATGAAGAAACAAGCTTGGGGCGGCATATGAGAGAACAACAAAGAGGATTCCAAAGCACTTCCAATGATAATGCATCATCCAAGAATGTCTCATTAGTTTTTAGTTCAATATACAGTGCATGCAGTATGTTATCCAAAAAATGCAGTTTATACATCGATATAATAAGAAAAAACTCACCATACTGTCATAATGAATGAGCTCCAGTTCATAGTCTGGCAGTATATCGGTCCTTTCATTCACCAGAGCCAGGGCCATCTTAGCGGCAGGGAGGCAGGCTTGTCCTCCAGGCCAGCCTCCACTCATGGGAAAGAGAGCGCCAATGTAGAGCTTCTTCTTGCCTAGAGCTGGACAAGAGCAGGACAGGAGCACAGCGAGTGTCAGAGTCAGAGACAAACCGAGAGTGGAAACGCTGTGAGGGTTGATTCGGTTCAGCGGCGCCATGATGGCTGGAGGTCCTGCAGTTCAGGCTCAAAACTATTTGATGAAGTGTAGTTTGTTCCAACAGAACTTTTTGAGGCTTATGAGTGAGGAAATTAATCCATCAACACTCAAGGAAACATATTACTATTAGGTAATGACTTTGTCGGATGGGGAATAAACCAGTGTTAGTCCCAGGTAACAGAACTTCCAGATGTTTCTTTCAGCTGCACTTTGAACTTGTCTTTGAACATTGCCCAAGGTGCTGACACTCTCAAGTTCAGACCGTTTCTAGGAACGCCAACAAAAATGTATCAAAAATCCATTACAGCAAAAGAAGCCTGCAAGGGTTTGATTGCACTCGGAGCCACTTGGTATCCGTTCGTCAACCGGACTACATTCCCGGCTCCAAATGGGCACACTGGTTCTGGAGCATTGCAGAACACGAGCAACGTCTGTTTGATTTCATACAGTGGAGGGAAACAGGAGAAACCAGCTGGCAGGAAAAGGTCTCAAGATAAAAAAAGGTATTCCAAATGCGGACTCACGGATGGAGGAAGAGGAGAGAAGGTTTACTGCTGACGGCAGACTGAGGCTGACTGCAGCAGCACAGCGGCCGCGTGTGGGTGAGGGTGAGGGGAGGAGGATGAGGAGGAGGCGGGAGTGCGGGAGGAGGAGGAAGAGGAGGAGGCTGTTTTCTATATTTCACAAACCACTTTGAATTTGCACTCCCATAACATAGCCGTCATTTATCTTCCACAACATCACCTCCACCTCTTTTGCTCTCCTGCTAACCCCTCAGCCCCCTTTTCTACCTTCATCACCGAGCATACTACTTTCACAATTCTAACAAATGCACCTCATTAATCAAATCATCATCCAGTGGTCATCAGAGCGGAATTAATTTATTCCAGGCTCAGTCCGACCACCACTAGAGGCCGTAGCTAAACCAAGCCTCAACACAAGTGCCCTGCACTGACCTGTTGCCTTTGGAGCAACACATCCCACAAAGATATTGTAACAGACCTAAAACGGAATCCTAATTCTCCCCCTTAGTGTCACGGGGTCGCAGCTCACTGCGGGGTCGTTCTCCCGGGATGCAGAACGGACAACTCCGGACAAAGCTTCCTCAACCTTAATGAGAGCAAGACCGAGATCATCATCTTCGGCTATACATCTCCAGTCTCGTTTGTCAGTGCTCTAGGTCCTCTGGGTGTAAACATCCGGTCCTCCGTGAGAAATCTCGGTGTGATCTTTGATAGTGCCTTCAAATTCACCAAACAGGTCAGCTCAGTGGTTAGTACCAGCTTTTACCATCTCAGAACCCTCGCAAAGACCAAGGCCTATCTCTCCCAGAGCGACCTGGAGACTGCTATCCACGCCTTCATCACACACCGGCTAGACAACAATAACTCACTGCACGCTGGCATTGATCAGGCATCACTCCGCCGTTTGCAGCTTGTGCAAAACGCGGCTGCCCGTCTCCTCACCAGTACCAACAAACGCGAGCACATCACCCCAGTGCTGGCCTCACTCCACTGGCTCCCTGTCCGTCACCGCATTGATTTTAAATTACTTTTGAATGTTTTTAAATCCCTAAATGGTCTGGCCCCACAATACCTGACCGAGCTGCTGCATCACCATACCTCGTCTAGAGCCTTGAGGTCAGCTGACCAAATGCTTTTGGCGGTCCCCAGATCCAGGCTAAAGACCAGAGGGGACAGAGCCTTTTCCGTTGCCGCCCCTAAGCTCTGGAACAGCCTTCCCCTCCACATTAGGTCAGCCCAGAGCCTGGGTGTCTTCAAAACCCTCCTTAAGACCTACCTCTTCTCGCTGGCCTTTGACCCGAGCTGAGTCCGCCCACTAGGCCACCATTTCTAGCCCCCCCCCCCCCTCCCACCCCTTCGCTTTAGTTGTATTTTTCAATTTGTCTCACTTTTATTATTATTATTTTTATTCTGCACATTTTTAAACGTTTTTTTCGACCCCTTTTACCGTATTGCATTTGCACTATCTTGTTTAGCACATTCATTGTTTATGTTCTTTGTTTGTTTTTGTTTTGCTTAGTTTTTTGTTTTTTGTTTGCTCCATGCTTTTTTTAACCTGTAAAGCACTTTGGTTCAATCTAAAAAGTTGTTGAAAACGTGCTATATAAATAAAGTTGACTTGACTTGACTTGACTTGAAAGCGTGAAGGTAGGAGTATGATTTATTATCACAGCTTAAACCAAAAACAGGAAACAAGCAAAAGGAAAGCGTGCCGTTCGCACGAAAAACTAAAGAAACCCAACTTAGCACTGGAATCATAAATTAGGAAATTTACTACCTGAACAAACAAGACTTACGTGGACCAGGCATGAAGCGAACAAACAGCATGAACTATGGCATTGCATCAAACAATGATGCCAGGCCGACTGACTGGCAATGGCAGGCTTAAATAATGCCTCTGATTAGTGCTTGGGTAGCAGGTGAGCGGCCGAACACTAATCAGAGACAGGTGAACATAATTAGCAACCATGGCAACCAAAACAAACTCAGGGAGGCGCACAAACAGGAACTAAAAGGAGTCCAAAACTAACAGAACATAACTAAACAAAACATGATCTAGACCACAGATCATGACACTTAGATTGTGTTTTAGAACTTCGCCCTTGGTTTTGCACGTTCACGTCGAGCAAGTGATGTCACAATTCTCCTTTAGGGTTGAGGTAAGGGCTAAGGCTTAACCCGAATACCCCCCCAAACCCCATGTTTTAGCCCTTCCCTCTTTTTTTGTGCGTTCACATCAATCAAGTGGTGTCCGAATTCTCCGTCAGGTAATGGAGAAGGGCCAAGTGTGAGAGCCGTAGAGCCCTCTAAGCCAGGCTTGTCAAACTCATTTTAGATCGGGGGCCACATGGAGAAAAAATCCACTCCTAAGTAGACTGGATTGGTAAAATCACGGCACGATAACTTAAAAATAAAGACAAATTCAGATTGTTTTCTTTGTTTAAAAATAGAACAAGCACATTCTGAAAATGTACAAATCATAATGTTGTTGTTTTTTTTACATGTCACGGTTAATAGTATTCTATCTTTATTTGTCGTTATTTATAATTTCTGAAAAAAAAAATGTGATAATGCTCATCAGTCAACTCATCGGTGTTAATTTTCAATCTATCAAGATAAAAAGATATCAAAATCAAATTACAGGATGTTATTTATGTAGTTTACTCATTTTCCTCGACTGGTGTTCTAACATCATGTGGTTTTTTTTTGTTTACAAATGTAGCATAATCTACAAAGATACAAATAATTGTTATTGCGACATCTAGTGGACACATTTAGAACAGCAGTTTCTGACATTAAAAAAAGGCGGCTAATTTTTATACTTAGCAAACTCATACCGCATTCGGCTCACGGGCCGGATCAGGCCCGCGAGCCGAATGTTTGACACCCCTGTTCGAAGCGAAGTGAGCTCGAGGACCTCCCTAGAATATTGAGGGAAAGGAGAAACTTCACATATTACACTATGCCTGCTAAAAACGATGGCAGAAAGCAAACTAAGAGTAGTCTGGGAAAGTAAGTTATACGCTTCATAGGGGTGTAACGGTCCGTGTAACGGTCCGTTTCGATACGGGGGTTCCGGTTAGGTTCGGAAGTGTACCGAACAAGTTTCCACAAGGTAATCAAAAAGGTTAATAGGTAATCAAAAAGGTTAACCAACGAGCGAGATTTCTCTACAGAATTTCCTCTCTGGTCAACAAAAGCACCTTGAGGATTCTGGCGGGAACTCTCGTTCAACCCTTTTTCGATTACGCATGCACCTCCTGGTACCCTAGCACCTCCAAAACCCTCAAATCTAAACTCCAAACATCTCAGAACAAGCTAGTCAGGTTACTTCTAGACCTCCACCCCAGATCCCACCTCACTCCTACCCACTTCTCTAAAGTGGGCTGGCTCAAGGTGGAGGACAGAGTTAAACAACTTGCACTGAGCCTAGTCTATAAAATACGCTACACCTCCCTGATACCGAAGTACATGTCAAACTACTTCCTTAACGTAAATGACCGCCATAACCACAACACCAGGGGGTGCTCCACTAACCACGTTAAACCCAGATTCCGAACTAACAAAGGTCTTAACTCATTCTCTTTCTATGCCACATCAATGTGGAATGCGCTCCCAACAGGTATAAAAGAAAGGGCATCTCTATCCTCCTTCAAAACCGCAATAAAAGTTCACCTCCAGGCAGCTACAACCCTAAACTAACACCCTCCCCGGATTGCTAATAATCAAATGTAAACAATCAAATGCAGATACTTTTTCTTTTTCTTATCCCTTCTGATCTCTCTCTCTCTCTCTCTCTCTCTCTCTCTCTCTCTCTCTCTCTCTCTCTCTATGTCCACTACTTGATGTCCATACACCCCCCCCCCCCCCCCCACAACCCTGATGGTAAATAATGTAAATAATTCAATGTGATTATCTTATGTGATGACTGTATTATGATGATGGTATATATGATAGTATATATCTGTATCATGAATCAATTTAAGTGGACCCCGACTTAAACAAGTTGAAAAACTTATTCGGGTGTTACCATTTAGTGGTCAATTGTACGGAATATGTACTTCACTGTGCAACCTACTAATAAAAGTCTCAATCAATCAATCAAAAACATATTAAGTAGCGTAACGCACGTTGTGTAAACAATGCACACCGAGGCACAACACACGGCATGCTAGCAGCTAACGGGCTACGATAGACTGACCATACGTCCTCTTTTCACCGGACATGTCCTCTTTTACGGAGCTGTCAGGGCGGAGTTTCTTAAATGCCTCAAATGTCCGGCATTTTGAGTTAGGGTTGCGTGTATTTTCAATGTACGTTCAGGGTTAAGAAGGGGTTAAAAACAAAACAAATTGTGCGCGCAGCAGCATTCGTGTGGGAGGGGCAGAGACAGAGAGAGCGAGAGAGTTATGATAAACGCGCATGTGTTGCCAGGCTCTGCTTTTTATCCATAGATTTATCAGATTTAATTTTTTATTATCTATAGCAGGGGTGTCAAAAGTGTGCCCCGGAGGCCATTTGCGGCCCACAGCTAATGTTTTAAAGGCCCACGGCACATTCTAAAAATACTATTAAAATAAACAAAAACATAACAAAAGTGAAATAAAAAAGCTTAAAGGTGAAATGTAATTTAGAAAAAGTTGCAATGTGTCATGATCTGTGGTCTAGATCATGTTTTGTTTAGTTATGTCTTGTTTGTTTAAAACTCCATCAGTTTCTGTTTTTACGCTTCCTTGTTTGGTCACCATGACAACTGATTAGTTTCACCTGTCCTCATGTGACTCACGCACCTGTTTCAATCATGACATTATTATTCAAGCCTGTTTTGCCAGTGAGTCGTGGTGGCGACATTACTCTGATTTTGCTCTGTTCATGCCATTGATTCATGCTCTGCCAAGTAAGTTTTGTTTCATGTCCATAGTTTCTGCCTATGTGTTTGTTTTGTTCCCTTCGCCAAGTTTTGTGCCTCCGCTGTGAGCGCTTTTTGTTTGTACCCTTTTTTGATTAGAAATTGACAATGTTAATTTCTTGCTCTGCCCATGTTGGATCTACTCTGTGTTTGCTCTGTCCATGCCATAGTTCTTGCCACGTAAGTTTTGTTTATTCATGCCACAGTTTAGTGAGTTTTTTAGTTTCATGTTTCATGTCCTAAGTTTTTTTGCCTTTGCTTTCACATGCGTTAGGCACGCTCGCCTTCGGGTTGTTTTCTGTTTTTTGTAGCACTTTAAGTTCAAGAATAAATCATGTTCCTACCTTCTACCGATGCCCGGTCAAGTCCGTTTGCATCACGGGAAAACAATCCTCGCAGTAAGCTGCGAAAAACTCCACATCCTGACACAATGTTGACCGATAAAACAAAGCTGTTTTTTTTTTATTTCAAACTGTCATTGCTCAAAACATAATTTTGAATCAATATCAATGTTATTATGAATTATTGACCTATCCAAGGTTCCGATTATTTCACATCAAATATTCCACTAAGAAAAATATTTTTGGTGGAAGATTTTGCAAATTTGGTAAATAATAACCCAAAAATGTATATTTTGTTGTTTTCTTACTGTACCGAAAATGAACCGAACCGTGACCTCTAAACCGAGGTACGTACCGAACCGAAATTTTTGTGTACCGTTACACCCCTAACGCTTCATTATTGATTTTCATAATAATGACGCTCATGGTTTTGTTCAGATGTTCATCAGTTGCTACACCATATACCGGTATTGGCTACGTTTTAATTGTTTGTTATATTTGTTATCGCTTGTTAAAAGAAGTTTCATTATACTTTGCTCAAAGAGCTGTAACTATATTATTTATTGTATCAATGTAGAAAGAGTAAAAAGCACAGCCACATAAGCCACATTTTCAATTGTTTGTTTATTGTATGTTTTCACGGCTCAACAAGCCTGCAACGGGTTTGAAGCTGAATACTTGAGTGACGTCTGAATGGCTAGGGGCATATATTTAACACATTGCCATGGCACTAGATGCTTAAGCTAAGGGGAGTGGGGGTTAAGAAGAAGGGGGAACTGGGAAGAGGGAGAATTCGGATTGAGCCAAAGTACCAAGAGTAAAGTCCTAGTACCTAAAATGTACAACAATTCTTCTCAACAAAAGAGGAGAAATATAACCTTAGAGGAAAATCTAATTTAAAACATTTGTATGATCATACAACACTTAAAACCTTTAGCATATCATTATGTGGAATTAAATTATGGAACGGATTAACCAAATAAATCAAACTAAGCACCAATATGATTCAGTTTAAGAGACTGTTCAAACTACAAGTGTTCACAAAGTACACAAACAATAATTATGATAAACATCTTAAACCCTTTTTTTTTTTTTTTTTTTTTTGAGATAATGATCATTCATGTATTTATATGTGTTTACTTACTATGGTATATTATTCATTTATTATTTACTTATTCACTTTTGTGTTACAGAGAACAAAGAAATGGGATGAAATTGCTATAGAATGAAAAGGGTTAGAATTAAATAAGCTCTGCTTCTTCCTACTCCTTTTCGGACTTGCTGTAATGAAACAACTGGAAACATGTGATGCATTATCGTATCGTATTGTATGCATGTTCGAAATAAACTGAAACTGAACTGAACTGAACTATAGCTGGAACTGCCAAGCACACAGGTTTTACAACTTGTACTCTAGCTCATCCTCCATGTACTCAGGCTCAAAAGGACTAGGTGTGGATCATCATTTGTCCCAAAGTTCACTGTTGTTGTAGTAGCGTTAGTTGCTCTGCGCTGTGTGAAATCATTGTACCCAGGAAATAAGTAATACTTAAAATAACCCAAATTTAAGAAAAATGTGTTAAAAATTTAAAAACAAAATTAAGAATTTTTTCCTGGCTGGAGGAAACATTGCTTTTGTCAGTCAAAATTTGAAGTCGGTTGTTGGCCACACAATGTGGCTAATGCATTGTTTCTCAAACAGAGTGCCACGCTCCCCCCGCTCATGTATGAACTGCGGATGGTTTAAGGAGCTTCTTATAGCCAGCGGATTCAGACAACAACCTCACTGAGTGCAACTCAGCACAGCATCTGGGTGATGTGGTGCGTTCAAGCGTGCATAATTGAGACCCAATTGAATGAGTTAGCCTGGATTTTGTGAGTTAGTTTGTTAACTTTTTTTCCATTGCATTTATTATTTTAAGTGGTTAAATAGATTATATTTGATCATTTCTTATTAACCATTCATGTTTTTTATTGATTGTTATTAAATGTATATATTTGATCATATTTTAACTTTTTCCCCTTTATCCTTTCCCACAATCAACTTTACCACACCAGGTGAAAATTAACAGATATTTTGTATTGTCAGGTACAAAAACTTTACCTTACTAGCCTATATAAATCAACCATTTATAGATATTTTGTATTTCTTCCATGTATGAAATATTACGTCAGTAGCGGTCTCTTTCTTAAAAGGTTTCTTGCTGGTGGTCGTGTAGCTCTATCCAGTCTTGTGCAGGTCTACAGTGGTACCTTGACAGCTCTTTGGTCTTGCCCGTGGTGGTGTATTTTTGAACAAACGTGTTTCTGTGTCTTTTGTACACATAACGAGTTGAGTTATGAGTGCTATCTTAAAGGGACAGGACCAATTTATGTGCCATACGCACATAGTCTGTGGGGGTCAGATTACTTGGCTGGTTACAGGATCAAATGCTTATTTCCCTCATATGAAATTACTTTTCACCTTTATAAAAAAATTGTATGTTATTGTCTAGGATTTTGTGTTGCATTCTGTCTCTCTGCTACAGGAACAAATCACCGTCTTCTATTTCGAGGGCTAAACTGTTTGGGCTAGCGTTCGCATTAGCTTAGCCACCTCTATTCATTCTGATGGACACGACAACATGTAATCATTGTCTCTGAAATGCCAAATGTCTAAGCAATATATATTTATAAGTCATTGTCTGGGGATAGGTTGATTGGCAACACTAAATTGGCCCTAGTGTGTGGATGTGAGTGTGAATGTTGTCTGTCTATCTGTGTTGGCCCTGCGATGAGGTGGCGACTTGTCCAGGGTGTACCCCGCCTTCCGCCCGATTGTAGCTGAGATAGGCTCCAGCGCCCCCTGCGACCCCAAAAGGGAATAAGCGGTAGGAAATGGATGGATGGATGGATGTCTGGGGATAGGTTGATTGGCAACACTAAATTGGCCCTAGTGTGTGAATGTGAGTGTGAATGTTGTCTGTCTATCTGTGTTGGCCCTGCGATGAGGTGGCGACTTGTCCAGGGTGTACCCCGCCTTCCGCCCGATTGTAGCTCAGATAGGTTCCAGCACCCCCCGCAACCCTGAAAGGGATAAGCGGTAGAAAATGGATGCATGGATGGATGTTTAAGATTCAAGCAATGGAAACATTTATAACTTTAAAGTGTCTTTGATTATGGTTATTTACTGCAAGTGTCAAATAGATATGTATGCACTTAAAGCTATGCACTTTTTGATTTAAGTATGATTGTCTATTACTTGTAATTATTTATGTAATTCTATATGTGGTGAATATATTTGAGGAATGTCATTTGGAATGTTTAATATATTCATTACGAATGTGAATCCGATACGATTCGATTATATTCCAATTGTTGGGTTCAAAATCGGTTCTCGATTCACTACGATTCTCGCAATATATTATTTGGTATAAAATTATGATAAAAACTTTTTAAAAAAGGTGACAGATTACAGAGGATCTTATTGGTTGCTGAGATTTGGTATATACAGTACATGCACCGAGAAAGCGTGGAGAAGGGCTGAAGAACGTATTTTTACAAATAAATTCCAAAAAAACTAAGAATTAAAAAAAATATATATTGGAAATTCTAAATTGGAATAAATAATTCCGATTCACTTGTGAATTGATTTTTTTCAGCACCCCAAATATCTACGATGGTTGCAACTAGTGCTATTTAGATATGAATGATGTGCACATCTGAAATGCCATTTATGGCTGGAACACTGAAAATGTTAGATATACTGTAGCTCCTTACAAATTATTGTATATTTATGTATATCATGTGACATACTCAGTGGCCTAGTGGTTAGAGCAGGGGTGGGCAATTAATTTTCACCGGGGGCCGCATAAGCAACCCGAGCACTGCTGGAGGGCCACACGACAATATTTCAATTAAATTTTGCTCAATATTATTTTTGATATACCGTAAGATAAATAATAATGATGATAATAATAATAATAATTAATAATAATAATAATAATTTAATTTAACCTAACTTAACTTTATACAAAAGCAGATTGCTTTTGATGGTCACTTTATCCTGCATTATCCAACATTTTCCCCCATCAGATTTGGACAACCATCTGTTGTTAAAAATAGTTTTTAATCATATTTATTTTATATTGTTTTTTATATTGGTTTTATATGTAATTGTTTTTTCTTTTTATTCAGTCATTGGTGGAGCTAAGGATAATATTTGAATATTGTTTTTAATATTGTTGTGCAGCACTTTGGAAACATTTTGTTGTTTAAATGTGCTATATAAATAAAGTGGATTGGATTGTCACACCTGCCAGCTTGTCCCAACACGCATTTACCTCTGTGAACAAGTCATTACCTGTGGTTGTCTCTTTAATTGACTGCATCTGAGCTCTCATCCAAAGTTAGCGAAAAACAGTCCAAGTCTCCGGGCATTATCAGTGCAACAAAGTCCAATAAGCACTCCTTAATAAACTCTCCGTCAGAAAACGCCTTACTTTTTCTGGCGCTTTTGTGAGAAATGACGAAACTTGTCCTGACGGCTGCATCTCTGGGGGTGTGAAATATGGCACAAAGTCCTTGTTGGGTTTGCAGTTTTACCATCAACGCATCAGCCTCCCTTGCGCGCGCTTCATCAGACACATTCCGGTATTTTCCCTCGTGTTTCTTCGTGTAGTGGCGATTAACATGATATTCTTTAAACACAGCAAGCTGTGTACCACACATTAAGCACACGGCTTTACCATTAATTTATGTAAAGAAATACTTGCCAGTCCAAAACACGCCATTCGTCATCAACTTTTCTTTTTTTAGCATCTCCTCACTTGTCTCTTTGCACCTTCACTCACAGGTTCCCCCCGGACATACGGCATAAATAACACATTTCAAAATAAAAGCAGCACAGTTGTATTGCGCGCACGACATAGACGTTTTTTAAACTTTATTTTGTAATTTGTAATTGCGCCGTTCAATTCACTCACAATCGCACACGCGCATACGTCCACACGGAAGTAATACAAATAACGCTTTTCAAAACAAAAGCAGCACCGTTGTATTGCACACTCGACATAGATACTTTTTGAAATGTATTTTGTAATTTATGATTGGCCTCACGCGGGCCGGACAGGGATGCGCAAAGGGCCGGATGCGGCCCGCGGGCCGTACAATGCCCAGGTCTGGGTTAGAGTGTCCGCCCTGGAATCGGTAGTTTGTGAGTTCAAACCTGAGTATAAAAATGGGACCCATTACCTCCCTGCTTGGCACTCAGCATCAAGGGGTGGAATTGGGGGTTAAGTCACCAAAAATGATTACCGGGCGTGGCCACCGCTGCTGCCCACTGCTCCCCTCACCTTCCAGGGTGTGATCAAGGGGATGGGTCAAATGCAGAGGACAAATTTCACCACACCTAGTGTGTGTGTGACAATCATTGGTACTTTAACTTTAATTTATTGGAATGTGGGTCTGTTCTTCAGGCCAGATTCTAAATGTTGGCGAGCTAACGTGTCCTGCCAGCATAGCAATGGTAGAATGATGGTGACATTAAGAATCACTGTATCGATGCAGGCTTTAAACTTCCAAACCCCAAATAATTGCTTTTGAGACCAGTCATTGTTTTACCAAGATAAAAAAAACTGCAGCACTTCTGCTATTAATGATGAAAGAGAGAATAATTCAGAGTTTTCCGTAAAGTCAAGGATATGTAAAAAAGTCCCACTGAATGCTCAGGAAAAAGATCATGTACAATTTGACATTGCGAATTGTCAGAAGAATGGTGCTAAACGTTTGCCATTATAGTCCCGAGTGCTAGATGAAGACCCAAAGGAAGTATTAAGATGAAAGAAATATGGTAGAAAAAGTAACATGGTTGTGCACTGTCATTGGTGAACAATCCACTATGATCCACAAAGTAATTTACCCTCCTCGAAGAAAAACGAAGACAAAGACAAATGGCAAAGAAGCCACTGAGCATGACAGTCAGGGAATGATCTGACATGCATCCAGAAACAATCCTCCATCTGTTTCTTATCACTGCCTACTCAGCGTAAAAGATATTGTCTCTTTATGCTGTCTCTTTTTGTTAGCCGTTTTGGAAACACTAATTTTGTGGTTTACTTTTCATTTTGTACCTTGTGTATTAGCAATAAAATAAAGTCTAGCTTTTGTCAAGCTCCGCCTCTCTTCTCTGCATTCAACCAATAGAAAATCCTCACAATAATAATGTGCACTTTGACAGAAATTCTTATTCATGCAATTTTTTATTTTATTTTTTCTCTCTGGCACTCATCGAGGACGGACGCTCCCCTTCCCTCTCCCTTATCTCTCTTGCTTGCTTCTTTTGTCTTGTCTTGTGTTAAAGGCCTACTGAAACCCACTACTACCGACCACGCAGTCTGATAGTTTATATATCAATGATGAAATCTTAACATTATAACACATGCCAATACGGCCGGGTTAACTTATAAAGTGACATTTTAAATTTGCCGCTAAACTTCCGGTTCGAAACGCCTCTGAGGATGACATATGCACGTGACGTAGCCCGGCGAACACGGGTATGCCTTCCACATTGAAGCCAATACGAAAAAGCTCTGTTTTCATTTCATAATTCCTCAGTATTCTGGACATCTGTGTTCGTGAATCTGTTGCAATCATGTTTATTGCATTATGGAGAAGGAAGCTGAGCAAGCAAAGAAGAAAGTTGTCGGTGCGAAATGGACGTATTTTTCGAACGTAGTCAGCAACAACAGTACACAGCCGGCGCTTCTTTGTTTACATTCCCGAAAGATGCAGTCAAGATGGAAGAACTCGGATAACAGAGACTCTAACCAGGAGGACTTTTGACTTCGATACACAGACTCCTGTAGAGAACTGGGACAACACAGACTCTTACCAGGATTACTTTGATTTGGATGACAAAGACGCAGACGTGCTACTGTGAGTATGCAGCTTTGGCTTCTAAACATTTGATCGCTTGACCGTATGTGCGCAACTTTTTTTTGCGTATGTACGTAACTTTTTTAAAATATATAAGCTTTATGAACCTTGGGTTAGGTGAACGGTCTTTTGGGCTGAGTGATTGTGTGTGTTGATCAGGTGTTTGAATTGTATTGGCGTGTTCTATGGAGCTAGGAGCTAGCATAGGAGCTAGGAGCTAGGATAACAAACACACAGGTGTTTTTATGCAGGATTAATTTGTGGCATATTAAATATAAGCCTGGTTGTGTTGTGGCTAATAGAGTATATATATGTCTTGTGTTTATTTACTGTTGTAGTCATTCCCAGCTGAATATCAGGTACCGTGAGTATGCAGCCTTGGCTGCTAAACATTTGATAGCTTGACCGTATGTACGCGTCACGTACGTAACTTTTTAAAAATATATAAGCTTTATGAACCTTGGGTTAGGTGAACGGTCTTTTGGGCTGAGTGATTGTGTGTGTTGATCAGGTGTTTGAATTGTATTGGCGTGTTCTATGGAGCTAGGAGCTAGCAGAGGAGCTAGGAGCTAGCGTAACAAACACGCAGGTGTTTTTATGCAGGATTAATTTGTGGCATATTAAATATAAGCCTGGTTGTGTTGTGGCTAATAGAGTATAAATATGTCTTGTGTTTATTTACTGTTGTAGTCATTCCCAGCTGAATATCAGGTACCGTGAGTATGCAGCCTTGGCTGCTAAACATTTGATAGCTTGACCGTATGTGCGCGTCACGTACGTAACTTTTAAAAAATATATAAGCTTTATGAACCTTGGGTTAGGTGAACGGTCTTTTGGGCTGAGTGATTGTGTGTGTTGATCAGGTGTTTGAATTGTATTGGCGTGTTCTATGGAGCTAGGAGCTAGCAGAGGAGCTAGGAGCTAGCGTAACAAACACGCAGGTGTTTTTATGCAGGATTAATTTGTGGCATATTAAATATAAGCCTGGTTGTGTTGTGGCTAATAGAGTATATATATGTCTTGTGTTTATTTACTGTTGTAGTCATTCCCAGCTGAATATCAGGTACTGTGAGTATGCAGCCTTGGCTGCTAAACATTTGATAGCTTGACCGTATGTGCGCGTCACGTACGTAACTTTTAAAAAATATATAAGCTTTATGAACCTTGGGTTAGGTGAACGGTCTTTTGGGCTGAGTGATTGTGTGTGTTGATCAGGTGTTTGAATTGTATTGGCGTGTTCTATGGAGCTAGGAGCTAGCAGAGGAGCTAGGAGCTAGCGTAACAAACACGCAGGTGTTTTTATGCAGGATTAATTTGTGGCATATTAAATATAAGCCTGGTTGTGTTGTGGCTAATAGAGTATATATATGTCTTGTGTTTATTTACTGTTGTAGTCATTCCCAGCTGAATATCAGGTCACCCCCGGCTCTCACAGCATCTTCCCTATCTGAATAGCTTCAACTCCCCACTAGTCCTTCACTTGCACTTTACTCATCCACAAATCTTTCATCCTCGCTCAAATTAATGGGGAAATTGTCGCTTTCTCGGTCCGAATCTCTCTCACTTCATGCGGCCATCATTGTAAACAATAGGGAACTTTGCGTATATGTTCAACTGACTACGTCACGCTACTTCCGGTAGGGGCAAGCCTTTTTTTTATCAGATACCAAAAGTTGCAATCTTTATCGTCGTTGTTCTATACTAAATCCTTTCAGCAAAAATATGGCAATATCGCGAAATGATCAAGTATGACACATAGAATAGATCTGCTATCCCCGTTTAAATAAAAACAATTCATTTCAGTAGGCCTTTAACTTTCTGGTTGCCTCTTTTTGCACTGCTCTCCAAATCTAAACAATGGATCTAATTAACTGGCCTCTCAACGAAGTTGACAAGATCTTGAGTTTGGGGGAACCGGCCTGGTTTGACGGAGCGGTTGTTGCTGGACACACGATGGACTCTTGGGAGAACAAGGAGTGCCGCATGCCTGGCGACCCTTTCAGGCGAGGACATTGAAGATGTCCACTTATTCGGAATTATGACAACAGGACATCTGCTGATTGGAGTAAACGTTGCCCTGGTTTGTCGACAAATTGGAAGTTGCTGGCAGTCTTCAAAGTACCCCAAAGCTGCCACAAATGATTGAAGGATGCGGGCAGAACTGTGGACACTTTGTAATTTGGATAACATCGGACCATCTGCCCTGCAGGATGAATTTGAGGACCAGTAATAGACAATTAAGAGTAAGAAGCAAATTTTATTTTCACTCGCAAACAAATCATTCTAATTTGGATTGTTTACCTGGCTTCGATACTCTCCCGAAGGACAGTGCGGTGAAGACACAATAAACTCTTTTCTTGTCTCTCATGGACACACACCTGTTGTTGTTGACTTTGGACTGACTGGCAGCTGCAGGAACACCAAGGTCGCGGAACAGAGGCACGCTGCAGGCTTATACACACACATGCATCCATGCAAAATATACGCCACACACGCATGCACCACCCCACATCCCACACATTCGATGTTTGAATCCCTTAGGGGTGATGGACGGCTGGGCAGCGCTTGAATAGCAGCAGCCTGACTTCGTAGCCCCGACTCCCTCCCGTCTGTTGCAAGTATCAAGTTGTATGTTGTGATATGTATATGTGCTTTGCTATGGAGTATTTTCCCCACTCCAGACTGGGCTCCTAGAGGGAATACTCCTAGAGGGCCCGGTCTGAGATTGGATTTTTTTTTACTCATCCTCCCACAGCATCTACCTTTTCCCATCTTTTACGTGGCGCCTTGTGGCAACCCATCAGTGTTCTTGTTCTGTAACCCTGTACACTGTTCATTTGTCTATTCTTTAACGGGTTTGTGCTGAAAATAGAATTTTTTTGTTTTTGTGCAAGACAAAGATCCATCCATCCAATTTGCTTTTCAAACTCATCCTGCTGGGTATAGCTTATACATACTTAAACTGATCAAACAAGAAAGACATAGAAAAAATATATACGATAAATTCCAGATTATACCGCTACTTTTTTTCTTGCCTCTTATAAAACAATGCGGCTAATTTATGAATTTGTCCTTCGCTAACAGCCATAATATTTTGTGTTCAACAAATATTTTTTTTATTAAACACAAGCAGAGACACTGGAAAACTGTTTTATTGTTTGTGCTATGGTTCCATCTTTTGGACAAGTTAGCTCATTAAAGGTGCTGTGGGGTGAACTACGACAGTATTTCCTTCTGTTTCGTGCTTTAAAGTGTACAAGTGCCATTCCTTCTTCAGGTCGACCATAGCGTTTCTACTCGTATTGATTCTTCATTCATCACTCCAAGCAGCATTTGTGCATTTTACACTATTACGAAAACTATTCATACTTACAAAACAGTCCCATGCGTGATGTCAGTAGGACTGTTTTCATGCATATTTGCACGTGCTATCGTAGTTCACCAAAACGTCACCATGTAGTTATTGAGTCTGTTTACGGGGTTAAGAACAAGCTTCTGATTTGTTTGAACAGCTGTCGTGTTACAAGCACCGTTTGGAAACAATTAAAGTATATAAATAAACATTTACAAAATGTTTCTGTGTAAATAATCAATTTCATAACGTATATATCTGCGGCTTACAGTCCAGTGCAGCTAATATATATTTTCCTTCTAAACTTTAGTGGCTGCGGATTATACACCGGTGTGCTTTACAGTCCGGAAAATACGGTACACAAACATCTAACATATTGCAAGTAATCGGATCGTCTTTACAAACAGTCTTTATCAGGTTAGGGTACTTAAACCTCGATTTGAAAAAGTTGAACATGTTGAAAGTGAATATCACATACGGCTTGCTCGCATTGTTTGTATTTCATGCACAGACAGGAATGATCTCCCACTGCTGTCTGTCAAAACCAACCGTCAAGGTTGGCTGCACGGATCTACATTGGCATGCAGCTTTCAGTAGGGCTCCAGACACAAATGTCAGCCATGGTGATGAAAGCACAAAAAACATGAATTCGAGGAACTGACAGAATGTTGCTGACAGTCAAATCAATATGCTAAAACATTGGTCATTACAATACAACTGTAAAGAGGTGTGAAAACTAGCTAACTGACTAAATTAATGAAATGTACAGTATAACAAAAAATCTATCTGAACAAATCTAATAAATTTTTCTTCACCAAAAATGTATGAATTATATTGGATAGACATAAGAAGAAAACATAAAATCATGAAGCTCGACAATAAAAATACAATTGTGTTTATCATATTGCCTTACTGGTGCAGGTGGAGTTTTGACCACTTTAGCTGTACAAAGATTAAAACCACCAGCATAACAGTTTGAGAAGTACCCATAGTTATAATTTGGGGTGTATGTACAGACCAAAATATGTCAGTACTACCGGGTACAAATTAACATAAAATAAAACGGTACCATATTTGATTGTTGCACTTGACATCATGTGACCGGTTAGATCATTGTGAGACAGGTTAGTTTTATACCACTGATGATGTATTGTTGCTTAAGCACTTGGAGAGCAATTAGGCACCCGAACACTCAGAGCGCACTCAGCTGGACTGCCTCTGGGAAATGTTTACATTTTCCATGCCACCAAAGCAAGTATGCCTGATAAGAAAAGCGCTCTATTTTTCAAAATCTACTAGCTCAATGCTAATTTACATCAGATATGCCATATACATGCTACCAATTGACATTAGCGATTTTACATGGCAATTTCCACACTTTTAAATTTGGTAATCAAAACTACAACTAAGTTGTATTTTAAAACCAAACATATAGTGTGCAATAAATACAATACTTACAGTATAAACACGTTGTCGGGCTCAACAAAAGACATCAAAAGACAACAAAATGGCAAAGACTACTTCCTGGCTCCGGCAACACATCGTAGCCCACACACTACTGCCATCTAAAGTCTCGGAATAGCAACCGCATGCAAAGTCTACTAAATAAAACTTGCAAATGAAAATCAGATGTGTAAGAAAACATTATATAACAACTGGACAGCCGAATTATCATTATCAGCAGAGTGTTACATATCAAATACAAATTGGTACAGTTGAGTACCAGTATCGATTCCCAGGTACCTAGAATAATTACCGTATAAATTCTAATTTTTCAAAGTTGACATGGATGGCCTCCTTCATTCTCCTTATAAACCTAGCATCTTCTCTGGCCATAATCTCCACATTTGTGTCCTCAAAAGCGTGCTGTTTTGCAGGTAGACATCTGAGTCTTAACCTGAAGAGTTTGCCCATTTGTGTTGTGACATACACCTGCTTAGTGCTTGTTTTGTTTCACCAAAATACATATCAATATCTTTGTCACAGCACTGAACAGCATATATCAGCACATATCATATATTTCTATGTATTGTTTGTCTGGCCTTAAGAGTGCACCAGGCTTTGTCTCAAGAGTGTTACCAAGTGTACCAGAATGCTGTCGTGGTTAAAAGTTATTTTGAGTTTAACCTAATAAATATGGAATGAGAATATTATTGCATCTGTGTGTCAACCTTTTTCTTCCTCATCCATTTTGTTCTTGTTCCTTCTGAAACTAGATGCATTTTTTTCCAAATTACCAGCTGGGTTAACCACAGGTTTCAAGGACCTCAATCAAATTTGTAAAATCACAAGCTGATGCAATGTTATTGAAAAAGAAAAAAAAGCCCAAAATAATCAAAACTTTTGCCGCAACTTAGTGAAAAGGCTGGAATGAAATCATGCATTTTAGGAAGCAACAACACCCTAAAAAAAGCCAGCAAAATTATGGAGGTACAGATAAAGACCTTGGAACATAGAAAATATGTAATGGGTGCTAACATTTAGATTGCTAAGAGATACAGTAGCATTCAACTCCTTCAGGATTTGGAAGGTTTATATAAAGAGGAGTGGATCAAAATTCCTCCTGAGAAGTATGGAATAAAAATAAATGTCTGACCTCTGTCAGGCAAAAAGGTTTACTCAGAATACTAAGTTATTACTTAGTATTACTTATCTGATATTACTTTCAGATACTTCCTATGGGATAGTGATAGGGCCATACAAGTGCTACTTGTTCCCACTCAGTTTTGACAATTAACAATTCGAGTGACAACGTGTTGTTGATTGTGCATCTCATTTTTTTTAAATGTCCCGAATAAAACTGATTGACTGAGTGATAAGTCAAAATCCGCAGGAGATCAAATATTTCCCCACTGTAACTGTTTGATGATTCAATTCCCATTCACATGATCACCTAATGTGGGCCATCCATTCTATGTCATCCAACAAACATAATTGTGTAAGTGTGAATTCAATGAAGCTTCAGTTTTGGAACAAAAAATCTAAGAGTAGAGCTAGGGATGTAACGATATGAAAATGTCATATCACGGGTATCATGAACAAAATTATCACAGCTATCATTATTATTGTGGTATTGTTGAATGTGCTCAAAAAGTACTCATACACATACTGAAATCGTTTGACCAAGAAATTAAAAAATAAAAATAAAATAAATAGATACCCTGATAGAAAACCCACAATTTTGCATTTTCTGTGTGATTTTATGCTTCACTGACGGTGTTTTAGTTTTAGCATTTTATCTGTTTTAATGGCTAAGCTTTTATTGTTTTAAATATCGGTTTGTACTGGTACACTTTAAGATGTATTAAATGAAAAGTTTGTTAAAAAACTTATCTATTATTATTTATTATTACTGGCGGGCATTGTGGCTTCCTACTCTGTTCAGTGGTACTTAAACGCACCGTAAAAATATTTCAGTATCATGTACAGCTGAGATAGGCTCCAGCAGCCCCCGCGACCCCAAAAGGGACAAGCGGTAGAAAATGGATCGATGGATGGATTTCTCTGAAATTTGAACAATCCGAGTTCAATAACAGCATTTCAGTCACATTTATATCAATTTCCGAGGTACCATGTGTAGAGTTTTATTTGCCAGTTCTGTGATATGTCCGCGGTTACATTAACACGGAAATATTATGACCTAAGTTGTTTTTTTTTACTTGATCAGGCCTATTAATGCTGTGTCAAATAAAAAGTAGCAACCATGGTGAGATCCCAAACTTTTAGTTAGACAAGGTATTTTTTTCACTCATACTCTCACTCATCTGCTTCACCGTTTCAAGCTCAGGAATTAGCATGCACTTTGCGCGGCCCAATTACCTTTTTTTTTAATTTATAATAGTTTTATGATCGTGAAAAGTCAAAATTGGAATCGAGATTAATATGAGATTAATTGTCCAGCTCTACTCTGTTCTAAGAGAACACAGTCTGTAGGTTCAATGTGCACAATTGAATAGCGAAGTTGCTCAGAAAACAGTGTTTATAAAAAATTACAGTATATTGGGGTATGGAATTCCTTAAAGAGGAAAGACGTTAGTGTCTCTTGTTTTCATGTAAGCATTTAAGATAGCGTTAGTTATTAGCAGTTTATTAGGTAATACTAATCGTCGGGAGTTTTACTGCGATTATCACTAATACCGTTTATCGTTACATCCCGAGTAAGAGCTCATGACTCATGGAACCATCTGTCATTTCAGACACCATACAGGGAATGCAACAACACATGTGGTGACGTATACAGTATGTATGCATGGAATGGAACTTGTATTGAAGACGTTTGTTGACAGAAGTCGCAGAATTATTTTAGAAAGGTACGGTGAGGTAGTGGCTGTACTATCTGCTCAGATAATTACTTACAGGTTCCGGTTTCCTGTTTCCTGTTTGCCGTGAGTGACTGCTTGCTGTTGCCATGAAAAAAGCTAAGTATTATCTTTCTATCTGTGTACTTGTAATTGTTTTACAGCTTTCTTTATTCCTTGTTAAGTAGTCTCATCAAACGTGCAAATAACCCACTCTCCGTCTCACCGTCCCTCTCTCGTAACTTTAGACGCTGCGGATAAATTTTCTAGCGTTAGCTGTAGCGAGCTGACTAGCCCAGCTTGTAGCAGCCCTAAGCGGCCTACAAGCTACGGTGAACCGGTTGAGACAAATAATAGACATAGCCCTTTAGCTAGTCCTACACCCCAGTCTACCGGGCATTACACCTTAGTCATAGGGGTCTCCATCACCCGAAACATACAGTTTAGCAAACCAGCCATAATTAAGTGGCCAGAGCACCTGACATTGAAGCTAATCTTAGGTAGCTAACTCGCAACCGGCATAGTAAAAACGTACGACAGGCTAATCGCACCACTAGCTACGCGAACATAGTTGTACACGTTGCTCCAATGACACTAGGATGAGACAGTCAGAGACAGCCGAGTATACATTCACCCAACAATCTAATAAAAGCACAAGAGTTTTATCCACACTTCTCATAATGCTAAATATTTACTATTGACTTAACCATGATTAAAATTGCATTATAAGCCCAAGTGTTACCAGTATGTTACCAGTTTTCGAAGAGGCTGACAATCAAACCCCTCTGAATTCTGCACAGCTGCTAATAAATGAAATTATTACTTTATTATCTGTTAATTGTCACGACGAACTAATGCAACAATTTTACATATTGTAGCTTCTAAATAGTGTGACGAGTGAGGCACCGAATCTTTAGTAAGAAAAAACTTTATCACCAAAACAACACTGCCCTATCTGGATGTTGTGATGACGTAAACAGTAAGCACACGCTTGTCTGGAAGCGAGATGTCAGCGGCAGTGATGTACTTCAATATATCCGAGAAAGACCAGCGGACAGCAATCTGCTAAACATGCAAAGTGAAAATACAAAACCCAAAACCAGTGAAGTTGGCACGTTGTGTAAATCGTAAATAAAAACAGAATACATCCATCCATCCATCCATTTTCTACCGCTTGTCCCTTTTTGGGGTCGCGGGGGTGCTGGAGCCTATCTCAGCTGCATTCGGGCGGAAGGCGGGGTACACCCTGGACAAGTCGCCACCTCATCGCAGGGCCAACACAGATAGACAGACAACATTCACACTCCCATTCACACACTAGGGCCAATTTAGTGTTGCCAATCAACCTATCCCCAGGTGCATGTCTTTGGAGGTGGGAGGAAGCCGGAGTACCCGGAGGGAACCCACGCAGTCACAGGGAGAACATGCAAACTCCCCACAGAAAGATCCCGAGCTCGGGATTGAACTCAGGACTACTTCGTATTGTGAGGCACATGCAAAACAGAATACAATGATTTGCAAATCCTTTTCAACCTATATTCAATTGAATAGACTGCAAATAAATAAATGATAAATGGGTTGTACTTGTATAGCGCTTTTCTACCTTCAAGGTACTCAAAGCGCTTTGACAGTATTTTCACATTTACCCATTCACACAAACATTCACACACTGATGGCGGGAGCTGCCATGCAAGGACAAGATACTTAATGTTCGAACTGGAAAACATTGTTATTTTTTGCTAATAATAGCTCATTTGGAATTTGATGCCTGTGACATGTTTCATAAAGCTGTCACAAGTGGCAAAAAAGACTGAGAAAGTTGAGGAATGCTCATCAAACACTAATTCGGAACATCCCACAGGTGAACAGGCTAATTGGGAAGAGGCGGGTGCTATGATTGGGTATAAAAGCAGCGTTCATGAAATGTTCAGTCATTCAAAATCAAGGATAGGACGGGGTCACCACTTTGTGAACAAACCCGTGAGCAAATAGTTGAAGAACCACATTTCTCAACAAGCTAGTGCAAAGAATTTAGGGATTTCACCATCTACGGTCCGTAATATCATCAAAAGGTTCAGAGAATCTGGAGAAATCACTGCACGTAAGCAGCAAGGCTGAAAACCAACATTGAATGCCTGTGACCTTCGATCCCCCAGGTGGTACTGTATTAAAAAACAAAATCAGTGTGTAAAGGATATCACCACATGGGATCAGGAACACTTAAGAAAACCACTGTCAGTAACTACAGTTTGTTGCTACATCTGTAAGTGCAAGTTACTATGCAAAGCGAAAGCGATTTATCAACAATCACCCAGAGACACCGCCGGCTTCGCTGGGCCCGAGCTAATCTAAGATGGACTGATGCAAAGTGGAAAAGTGTTCTGTGGTCTGACGAGTACACATTTGAAGTTGAAGTCATTTGGGAACTGTTCGGCTCTGTATTTTGGAGTTAGAATGGTAGTTTGAGGCGGCCGCATGTCAAGGAGGGAGGCACCGAGATGGCCGAGAAGGATGCAGGGCTACCGGCCAGAGTGCTGGCTGGCCAGACACCATGGAGGTAAGTGTTTATAAAGTGGATGGTAAAACATGATATCCACTTTTGCTCTTAATGGCAGCATCTCAGTCACATTACGGCAATTTCTGCGATTTTCCGCATTTAGATTCTGTTTTTAGCAAACAATGATTCCGTTCGCGATTCTAATAACTGACTCTCCCTCGCTGGTTGTGGGGACACTTAGTCTGGCGACCCACCGCCAAGTCCCCCTCCCGCCCTCCCATGACTCTTGATCTTGTTTTGTTTTTTTTTTGGTTTTGGACATCTGGAATCTGTCCTTAAGGGGGGTGTCTGTCATGATCCGTGGTCCGGATCATGTTTTTTTTAGTTATGTTCTGTTAGTTTTGGACTCCATGAGTTCCTGTTTGCGCTTCCTTGTTTGTTTTGTTACCAAGGCGACTCATTAGTTTCACCTGCCTCATTTGTTCGGATCACACCTGTCGCTAATCATGAGATTATTATTTAAGCCTGTCTTTGTCAGTTAGTCTGCCTGGCTTCATAGTTTGCGTCACGCCTATGCCAAGTAAGTTTTGTTTATTCCATGCCATAGCCTATGCTAAGTCCTAGCTTCACGTGTTTTAGGCACGCTTGCCTTTTTTTTGTTTTGTGCCTGTGTTTTGGTAGTTGGGTGATTTATGTTTAATAAATCAAATCCTACCTTCACGCCTTGTCTGGAGCCGTCAGTTTGCATTGCGAGAATGAACCGTAGTGAGCTGCGAACCCCCGCGTGACAGAGTTACACCGATCCTTACACCCACCCACCCCATTACCCGGTCTGTCCGCTGGAGAGACACCACCTTAACTAACAAATTTTCTGGGTGAAACACTGTAAAACACTTGACATTTTTTTTACCTACACTACAATAAATTGACCATGTATAAACATCTAAAAATACATTGTATACAGGTGATTTAGTGTGACACTCAATAGTCAGAAAAGCTATTAACAGATATCACAGAAGCTTTTATTATTTACATTCAGAGCAGCTATCTTTGAAGCCAACTCTGGGGTGGTGAGGACTTTCCGAGTAGGAAATTCGACCTTGCAGGGTTTCCGGGTGAAATTTTCTAAAATTTAGACTTCAGAGTACAAACGGAACGCACCATTGACATACATGTTCTTGGATTGTGGGGAAAAACCCAAGCAACTAGAGAAAGTCACATTTCACCACGTTGCTTAAACTGATACGAAGGGGAAATTAAATGAGCGTATGCACTTACGTTAGGGAAAGGATTCATACGGCCCCATTCCTGGGTGGATCTTGCGTGAAAGGATGGGGGTTAATCATTTAACAATGCAAACTGCTGAAAATGATGGAAAGTCTAACTCTACATAGCAACTGAAGCCGTGGTCAAAGTTGGAATTGCCACAAAACACATTTTAAGATATTCAACACTCTACTGCCGTCTGGCGGTTAAAGTGGATAGTGCAGCCCCCAATTCGTTATGTTTCATCTGTCAGGTAAACCGGGACAAATGCGGCCATATGAATCCCCTTCCTATTGTACACAGATACAGTCCCAGACAATCAATTAATTATTTACAGTCACATTGCCGTTGCTACAATACTCTATACATTCAAATGATATTAAACACTAGTAGCTAAACTCTGCCAAATCGCTATTTTTAGCCGTCAACACACAAAACTAATGCGTAGGACGTTGTTTAGGTCATTACGTGCTAAAAGCCGAAAGAGGGTGGGACACCATGTTTACAATACTTTGGAAAGTTAGCGCCCTCTAGGCATCCGCGTAAAGGTTGCAAATAGCCCCTTTAAGTAATGACATGTGATGCAAATCAAACAGACCATGGAATACTTTGAGGCTGTATTCACCTTCAGAAGTGTACACATGGTTTGAGTTGATTATGTGCAGAAGTGTCCTCCTTCCACCTGCGCCCAGAGCTGCTGAATCTATTGCCGAGCACTTGTCCTCAAAGTGGGCCGTGCTATATGAAACCATTGCCATCAGCGCAGCCATTAAACTAAATTACTCTTGTTACTGGGGGAGATGAATCAAGACAAACTCTTAACTACTGGAATGCATTGGCCTCATCCTGATACATGCTGCAGAGTGTAAGCGCTTTTCACCTTCGCGTTGGACGCACACACCTCACATATACCGGCTGTGGCTGACATCTGTTTAATGATCATAAAAGTGCCCGCGTTTGTTACACCCATTTTTAACTGATGCTGTTGGAAAGTAGTGCGAAAAAGAGAAAGAACAGGGATATTTAAGTGGTGCTACTGCGACTTGGTAGGGCTCCAGAAGCTGGGGGCTACATCTGATATTCATGGGCTTTGTGTTACAGGCTCTGCAGTAAGACTGGGGGGGCTCTTTGAAAATAGAGCACAGGCTCAAAGGAACGATGAGATGAGAGGCTCATCCACAGCCTGCTTCAATCTATACCGCAAATGACTTTAGCCATCGAAGTGTATGCAATGCACTTGCCAGAAAAAGCCCACCTATGGTGAATAAATATGTTGAAGTAGTGATACTCTACAAGAAGTGATACAACAGGAGTGTCTGCTAAAAGTTAGACAATTTGGTCGAAAGTAGCAAAATATGACATTGAACATGCACCAACAAGACATTAAACACCAGTTGACATAGATAGACTATATTGCAGTGGCGGGCCGTGCGTTTCTCACCTCGGCCTTCAGTGATGTCCTACTTAGTCCGATTTCACCTCTCAAAATACCGTAATTTATATCACCACATGGACACAGCTGGAGATACTATACAGAAACCCACTTGCACGTTACTGGTCATTTAATCCCCTCAACAGTGTACAAAAGGGTCTATTTTACGGCGCATTTAACATTCAATAAACCCGCAATTAAAACATATCTTACGTGGTACTGTCAAAATTAAAAGAATTGTATAAAACAAAAATTAAACATGAAAAAAATAAAGAAATAAAATATTTGAACTCACAATTTGTAGCACCCATCCGACGCCTTATAAGCCGTGTTGGGTTAGTTACTGAAAACCAGTAACTAGCTACAATTACTAGTTACTTTATTTCAAAAGTAACTCAGTTACTAACTCAGTTACTTACAACAAAAAGTAATGTGTTACTGTGAAAAGTAAGTATTTAGTTACTTCTTTTTTTTTTAAGGCTCCCATTAATGCTCTTTTAGCCTTAATTTCAGTACTGTTATTGCACTGGAGAATAATACAATCTGTTGATCAACTTGACATGCATTTGCATCACTGAACTCTGCTAAGCAATGTGGTCTACATACAACACACAAAGACAAAGATAGGTTTCAAAGGGCCAATTTATTTCAGGCCAGAACAAATTGACAAAACTATTTTAAATAGCTGCAACATAATGGCACTTTAACTTTAACTTTAAGTAGATAGGATCTTTGATCCTAAACACAACTTACATTTAACTAAAATGTTCTTTTCTTTGTGCTCGACAAAAGAAAAGTAGTGAGAATATTAAGACACTCGACTTCTGGCTTCACCATGATGTCTTCTTAGTTGTTATGAGAGTAGCGTATGTGTGTGTGTGTGTGTGGCCCTTTAAGATATGACAGCATGTGAGGTGAGTGACGTCAGTGAGTGAGTGGGCGAGAGAAGTGAGGGACCGGCGACAGTGAGTGCGTGCAGGTGCTCTAGCTTGGTGGATGGCTGCGTCCAATAAAGTCACAAAGTTGCAACAAACCGCCGGCCTCGTCATTCACCCTCAGCTGTAAAGACCCACTTCCGGGTAAAGTGAAGGTTGTTAGCCCCGAAGTACATAGGCCCTGGAGGAACGTCTCCCCTGCGCCCCTCAACTACGGTATGGGAGCCCCCCCGCACCCACCCACACAAAGCACGCCTCTTCTTTTCTACCGCAGTGCTGCAATAAAACACACTCAGATCTTCTGTTTCTAGCCGATACTACATAAAAAATAACGTAAATTAACGCAGTAACGCATCATGTAGTTACGGTAACTGAGTTACTGAATATAAAAAATAACGCGTTAGATTACTAGTTACCACCGAAACTAACGGCATTACAGTACAGTTACTTTGTAACGCATTAGTCCCAACACTGCTTATAAGCCAGTGGTAGTGTCGTAGTCGGTTGATTCGTGTGTTGTGTTGTGCCAAGATGTGATTGCCTGCCAAAAATCTATTTCCTTCGCGGGAGCGCGCACCGCTCGCTAAACCTGCATTGCTTGGCTTCGTCTGTCCACAGTGGATTACTAGGTGTAAGACAGACCCTTTATCTTCGTGGTTATTGTACCGGTGAGTTTTCTGTGTCACGTATGGTTCCGGTGCCACATCGTTTTTTTGCAACTTTCAATTGGATACTCACTTGGGACTCCCAAGTGAGTATCCAATGACAGCATTAGGCCAGCTAGAAGGCCTTACTGACAACAACTTGTGATCTGATCGCAATTGTCTATCACCTCTGTGTCCGTTCACTTACAGTGCAAAGACGCCCGCATTGTTGATTCTGAAGGCGCCGGGCAGATTTCGTATAGCATGGCAACATAAGTTAGCTGAATTCTGATTGGATACAGACTGGAAATACAAATTGGAAGGAGCATAATATGACATTAAGAGAATATAAATAATTTTAGATATTTAGGGAAAGTGAATTAAACATTTCTTTTATCTTTAATTATGATCATGACTTCTGGTTATGTTAGGCCAGCAGAGAAGGCCTTCCTGACCCTGACGGCACACCACTGCTATATTGACATAATATTACCGATTAACAAAGGTTTTTGTTTTTGGTTGAATCTCTTTAAGGGTTCATATTATGTTGTTGTTTTTTTACTCCATTTAAAACACTTACTTTCTTGTGGTTTACATCAGGGGTCCCCAACCCTTTTTGCACCAGGGACCGGTTAATTGTAGGCATTATTTTTACAAAACAGTCTTCAGTGTGGCAGATAATTACAGCAAAAATAAGCGTATGAAAAATACAACTCACCATAACACCGAATTAGTGAAAGCTCTGGGTGTAAGGATTGATCCATAATTCGATATATTGATTTATATTCCCCAAACTTCAGGACTGTTTCCAACACACGAATTGTGACCTCTTCCAACAACAGGAGCTGGAGACAGCCACAGGAACGGTGCTGGACTACATACAGTTTTGCATCGGGAATGTGACTGTGGAAAAAAACATCCGGGTTTACCCCAACAAGAAACCCTGGATGACCAGCCAAGTCCGCACACTCCTCAGGGCCCGCGACGCAGCCTTCAGGTCAGGGGACAGGGCACTGTACAGTGCTGCTAGAGCCGACCTGAAGAGAGGGATTAAAAAAGCAAAGGCGGACCACAGGAGGTGCATAGAGTCCCATCTGTCCAGCAATAACTCACAGGAGGCATTCATGACATCACGAACTACAGAGGCTGCAATGTGACAACTGCGGATCAGAGTGCGACACTGGCAGAGGAGCTTAACTGTTTCTTTGCCCGTTTCGATACCCCCCAGCGACACTCATCTGCTCCAGCCCTGCCCCCGCCCCCACCGGGCTCCGGCACCACTCCACTCACTGTACAGGAGCACAGTGTCAGACGAGTGCTCCTGGCTGTGAACCCCAGGAAGGCTGCCGGACCAGACGGAGTACCTGGAAAGGTGCTCAGGGCGTGCGTCCACCAGCTCGCTCCCCCCCTCACCAGGATCTTCAACCTCTCCCTGGCTCAGGCAGTCATCCCATCCTGCCTGAAGTCATCTACAATAATCCCGGTGCCGAAGAAGTCTCCCATCACCAGCCTGAATGATTACCGACCAGTGGCCCTCACTCCGGTAATCATGAAGTGCTTCGAGAGACTGGTTCTCCAGCACATCAAGGACCATATCCCTCCAGACTTCGACCCCCACCAGTTCGCATACCGGGCGAACAGATCCACAGAGGACGCCATCGCTGTTGCTCTCCACTCTGCTCTGAACCACCTGGAGCAGCAGCAGAGCTACATCCGGATGCTCTCTGTGGATTATAGTTCTGCCTTCAATACAATAATCCCGGTCAGACTCTGCAATAAACTGGACACTCTTGGCCTCCCCCCTCTCACAAACGCCTGGATAAGGGACTTCCTAATGGACCGACCCCAGAATGTGAGACTTGGCCCCCACCTCTCATCCACCCGCACACTGAGCATCGGCTCCCCACAGGGCTGTGTGCTGAGCCCCCTCCTCTACTGCCTCTACACCCATGACTGCAGTCCAGCCACAGTGACAACCTTATCGTCAAGTTTGCTGACGATACCACAGTGGTCGGG
Organism: Entelurus aequoreus; assembly: GCF_033978785.1. NCBI lineage: Eukaryota > Metazoa > Chordata > Actinopteri > Syngnathiformes > Syngnathidae > Entelurus > Entelurus aequoreus. The sequence goes on along the minus strand of NC_084738.1, from coordinate 49,613,812 downwards.
CTCATCTCCAGGGGTGACGAGACTGCCTACAGGGAGGAGGTCCTGAAGCTGACGGCCTGGTCTTCGGAGAACAACCTCGCTCTCAACACCAGCAAGACCAGAGAGATCATCGTCGACTTCAGGAGGAGCAGCACCGACCCTGCCCCCCTCTACATCAACGGCGAGCGTGTGGAGGGGGTCCACTCCTTCAGGTACCTTAGAGTCCACATTTCCAACGACTTTTCCTGGACAGTCAACACCACAGCAATCATCAAGAAGGCTCAGCAGCGGCTACACTTCCTGAGAGTCCTCGGGAAGTACAACCTGAAGCCTGACCTGCCGCTGACCTTCTACCGCTCGTCCATCGAGAGCCTGCTGACCTACTGTATTACAGTATGGTACGACAGCTGCACTGCAGCAGACAGGGAGAGGCTGCAAAGAGTGGTCAAGACGGCTCAAAAGATCATCGGCCGCCCTCTCCCCTCTCTGATGGACATCTACACCTCCCGCTGCCTCAACAGAGCCAGTGTCATCATCAAAGACAGCACCCACCCTGGCTCTGACCTGTTCCACCTGCTGCCCTCTGGGAAGCGCTACAGGTGCATTAAAACCAAGACGAACAGGCTAAAAAACAGCTTCTTCCCCAGGGCCATAACCACCCTGAACAGACTTCCCCATTGACCCTCATAACTGCCTTCTCTTCGGTGCAATAACCCATTACACCAACCACCCTGTTTCATGTAGATGTTCATGTACATATTCATTTCACCCTCTGTATAGAGTGCACACTTGTTTTGTTTTATCGCACTGTATGGAATGGCCTCAATCCCGTTACCCTGCGTAATGACAATAAAGCTGATTCTGATTCTGATTCTGATATTCCTAAATTTCAAGTATATCGATCTGTGCTCACCAAGTTCGCCTTCCAAGAGATAGGTATCAAAAATCGATCGATTTTATCGATACTGGAAGAAGGAAAACATTTTATCTAAGAACAATGGACTTTATATGAAGCTTAGCACTCTTAATACTACAGATATGTTAAACATTAAGTCTATTTTCCCATCTGTGACGTCATCAAAACAAAAATGACGGATATCTACGGTGGTCGAGAAAAGCCACAACAAACGCAAACGCCACAGGACAATATTGTAACATCTGTGACGTGTGTCTTTGTGCCTTTGAGATGGTGCTGCTGTGTGTGACGTGTGCAAGAGTGGAAGACGGTGTGTTGACTGTCTAAACGTGTATATGTGTGTTTTGACTCCCTGAGTTTGCTACTGCTTGTTCTCTTGTTTGTTATCTCCGACCGTGTCTCTCCCTCTCCACATACGGTAATTCTGTTACAAGAAAAAACAGGAATATAAGAAACTTTTACTGCAGTGTCCACTATCCAATATTTATTTTACAGTCACACTGCTTGATTTGTTTTGATAAAAAGTTACTAAATCGATTTCAACTCGCTGAATCATTTCAGATCAAATTGTTCTAATAAAATTAGTTTGTCCCTGAATCGTATCGTCAACCACAAATACCGAATGGAATCGTTGTTAAAACGAAAATAATACACCCATAGTGAGAGCCCTTGGCTTGTTTCTTCGCGATGAGATGGTCCATTGTTGGGCCGCAAGCTCCACCTCGAGGGCCGCCAAAAAATACTGCCTTCTAATAAAATACTTTGTTTTTTTCATCAGTTTTTATGAGCCGCTTCTTTTGCAGTATATTTGATTAGTACTGCTTTGTAATCAGCCTGACTCAAGCTTTGATAATAATCTTTGTGATTAACACATGGTTTCATACCATTTGACAATGTTGATCCTGTTAAACTGTAAGTAGGTTTAATATAATTACTGAACATAAATAAAATCAAGAGTAATATCCATCCATCCATCCATTTCTACGGCTTGTCCCTTTTGAGGTCGCGGGGGGTCGCTGGAGCCTATCTCAGCTGCATTTGGGCGGTAGGCGGGGTACACCCTGGACAAGTCACCACCTCATCACAGGGCCAAGAGTAATATTAACTAACTATTTAACTAATAAATTAACCTAAAATATGACTTATTTTATTTTTGTGGAAAATATTGGACACAATGTCAAGCTTATGAGATGCGATGCAAGTGTAAGCCACTGTGACACTATTGTTCTTTTTTCTTTTTTTTTTTTTAAATGGCTGTAATGATAATGTAAATGAGGGATTCCTAATCACTGCTATGTTGGAATTCTTAATATTGATACTGTCGTTGATATTATTCATTCATTCATTTTTCGTTTGTGTGTCCTCTCAATTGCTTTGTTAATTGATAGTCTGAATGTTGCTGGGCAACATTTGGTTTGGTTTTGGAATTGGAATTTTATTTTGATGATATTATTGTGTTTGATTGATTAATAATACAAATTAAAAAAAGAACGCAAAAAAAACCAAAAAACAAACAGCAATATTACTAATTTTGTGTTAATATTTGAGTAGACCCAGGGCCCCTCAGCAGTGGAAAAGTTGGGCCCGGAGTCAAAAAGGTTATTATATATTATACACCATCAACCTGCCGAGGACTGCAGATGTAAATTAACTCTTGACTACATTCGCATTTTATATGCTCATCAATGTGCATTGTCCCATGTAACAAAAATGTAACAAATATAACAAATGGGAATTTCCTGGAGTTTGATTATACTTCCATGAACAAGTTTACTGGTGTGTTTTCGTGGGACAAATGATAGTTAAGTTTGGTTTTGGAATTGGAATTTTATTTTGATGATATTATTGTGTTTGATTGATTAATAATACAAATTAAAAAAAGAACGCAAAAAAACCCCCAAAAAAACCCAGCAATATTACTAATAGGCCCAGGTCTCCTCAGCAGTGGAAAAGTTGGGCCCGGAGTCAAAAAGGTTAAGATATTATATATTATACACCATCAACCTGCCGAGGACTGCAGATGTAAATTAACTCTTGACTACATTCGCATTTTATATGCTCATCAATGTGCATTGTCCCATGTAACAAAAATGTAACAAATATAACAAATGGGAATTTCCTGGAGTTTGATTATACTTCCATGAACAAGTTTACTGGTGTGTTTTCGTGGGACAAATGATAGTTAAGTTTGGTTTTGGAATTGGAATTTTATTTTGATGATATTATTGTGTTTGATTGATTAATAATACAAATTAAAAAAAGAACGCAAAAAAAACCCCAAAAAAACCCAGCAATATTACTAATAGGCCCAGGTCTCCTCAGCAGTGGAAAAGTTGGGCCCGGAGTCAAAAAGGTTAAGATATTATATATTATACACCATCAACCTGCCGAGGACTGCAGATGTAAATTAACTCTTGACTACATTCACATTTTATATGTTCATCAATGTGCATTGTCCCATGTAACAAAAATTTAACAAATATAACAAATGTGAATTTCCTGGAGTTTGATTATACTTCCATGAACAAGTTTACTGGTGTGTTTTCGTGGGACAGATGATAGTTAAGTCGAAGAAAATGTGGTCATTGGTTAGCGCTCGTGCCTCACAGTGAGAAGGTCCTGGGTTCAATTCCTGGGCTCAGAGTTTTTCTGTGTGGAGTTTGCATGTTCTCCCTGTGACTGCATGGGTTGTCTCCGGGTAGTCTGATTTCCTCCCACCCCTAACGACATGCACCTGGGGATAGGCTGATTGGTAACACTAAATTGGCCGTGGTGTGTGAATGTGAGTGTGAACGCTTCTCTGTATATCTGTGTTGGCCCTGCGATGGGGTGGTGACTTGTCGAGGGCATACCAAGGGCGTCTGAGTGCAGTTGGGATAGGCGAGAGGGACAAGCGGTAGAAAATGCATCACGGACCGGTACTGGCCCCAGGACAGGGGGTCAACACATAATGGTGGTGCTTTGGTTAAAATTTTACATAGATTTTGTTTTACAGATCATCAGTAAGCTGCTGTCTCTTCAGAATGCGCAGTATTGTGGGCGGTCTTATCTAGGTGCCAAAGCCCACCTCCATGCCTAGCCCCATCTGACTGCGTCTCCCTCCCGTCAACCATGTTGTAGTTCTGAGCGCTAAGTTGAAACTATACGCTACTTTATACAAAACCCAAAACCGGTGAAGTTGGCACATTATGTAATTCGTAAATAAAAACAGAATACAATGATTTGCAAATCCTTTTGAACTTATATTCAATTGAATAGACTGCAAAGACAAGATATTTAATGTTCGAACTGAGAAACACTTTTTTTTTTTGCAACTAATGGTAAATGGTAAATGGTAAATGGGTCGTACTTGTATAGCGCTTTTCTACCTTTTTAAGGAACTCAAAGCGCTTTGACACTATTTTCCACATTCACCCATTCACACACACACATTCACACACTGATGGTGGGAGTTGCCATGCACGGCGCTAACCAGACCCATCAGGAGCAAGGGTGAAGTGTCTTGCTCAAGGACACAACAGACGTGACTAGGATGGTAGAAGGTGGGGATTGAACCAGTAACCCTCAGATTGCTGGCACGGCCACTCTCCCAACTTCGGCGTGGCGAAGTTGGGAGAGTCATTAACTTAGAATTTAATGGCAGCAACACATTGCAAAAAAAGTTGGCACCGGGGCATTTTTACCACTGCGTTACATGGCCTTTCCTTTGAACAACACTCAGTAAACATTTGGGAACTGAGGAGACCAATTTTTGAAGCTTTTCAGGTGGAATTATTTCCCATTCTTGCTTGATGTACAGCTTAAGTTGTTCAACAGTGCAGGGTCTCTGTTGTCGTATTTTAGGCTTCAATATGCGCCACACAACTTATTGACGACAACTTTGAACTACAACTGAATAAAAATGGCAGACTTGTGCAAAGCTCTTCTGGTTACCGGTCCATATATGGAGATATTCAGTGACGTAACTAAGCAAAATATGTCACTCAAGTCTAAAATTCCAAATGACTAGTTTGGAGTAGGTTTGGAAGAAGGCAATGTTGTTTTATAAATATCTCCGCCATGCCTCCATGGATTGATTTAAAATGTTCAGGTCTTATGGGAATCCCAAATTCACAAAAACAGGTACCAATGGGTAGGAGGAATTTCCTTTCAGCCCAATTGTTGCTACATTAAAATCTTACATGCTAATCATTTTCATATACAGTTAGACCTGTATCAGCCAATAGCGGCCACAAAGGTTTTATAAACCAGAGGTGTCAAATTATCGCATTCATTGCAATTAATTACATTATGTGTTATGTTTTTTTTTAACTCATTATTTGTATTTTTAATCTTTTATCTTCTATCTTGTGTTTGACGAGCACTAACAACACTACTATGTAGTGTTGTAGGGACCGAATAAAACAAAAACAAAAAAGCAGACTGATCCCCTGGGAGGTACCAAAGTTCTGGTGTCGATTGGACGATGCGTCAGTTCTCCACAGAAGCAGGCGCCAAACCCAAAGTTTCTTTCTTATATTAAAAAACT